>NW_020230125.1:0-189171 GCF_003227715.2 Harpegnathos saltator
CACCTGACCCGGTACCGGTCAATTAGAACTACCCAGGTACACACTCCTGTTACACGACAAATACACGTCACTCCAGCCGAACATCCGACACTGACGACGAATCTTTTTTCGGACCATCTGGACGAACAGCGCTTGATCTAGCCAGAAATATTTGATGCCCTCGTCGCATACCCGCCGAAATATGGCAACGTCGTAAGGAAATCCTACCTATTAAAAGTTAACTCACTCGAGAACTCCCTGATGTCAACCCAAAAGGACAATCACGGTAGTGTTATAAAAAGGTGACGTACAGCTTTGTAAATGTTCAAACGAGTCACGAAGAAAACAGTACAACTGCCAATGCATACCCATATTATCCTTGAAAAGAGCTAATAGTAACTCTATAGCGGAATATGTTCTCATATTTTTCCAGTAAAGCTAGATGAACAGAAAATACTGATAGAGCACGAGGAACATAAAAATTTGTATAAAATTCTTGTAGATGTAGTGAACGAAAGCAAACTAAAATCTTTTCTATCGACGAACACATATATTTAGACAGCGATCCCTTGGAGATTATGTGCTACGACAAATTTTGAACCCACTTTGAAGACACATCCTTGCGAATTACAATATTGGAAGGAGTAAATCAGACACCCAAGTTAAAAAGATAAGGAAGAATTTAATTCTGGAAAAATCACGCGAGCGCTTTAGGCGGACACAAAGGCGTCACCAAGACTACAACAGCGGGGGATTACGATCGTCAATATTATTGAATACAATGAAAAAGACGTACAAGCCTTCATCAATGTCGTACATGCCAACTTAAGAAACTTACCCGCGTAAAGATCAAGCAACCTATGGTCATCACCGACACTCCCGGTGCTGCCTTTGACAAAATTTCCATGGACATTATGGGTCCTTTGCCTATTACTGATACGGAAATTCTTATATCCTTACTATCCCAAGACCTCCTCACTAAAATACTCTCTTGCCATACCTCTTGCTGAAACTACATCACTTACAATAGCTGACGCGTTTGTCAAACATTTCATTTGTATTTACGGAGCGCCGCGAGCTCTTCACCGATCAAGGTTCCAATTTCTAACTTCCCTAATGAAAAATATTGCCAGAAAATTTGGGATACAACAATACAAAACAACCGCCTATCACCCACAATCCAACGGATCAATTGAACGATCGCATCATGTGCTAATGGAATACCTCAAAACTCAAATCACTCGCGACACCAACTGGGATGAACACTTACATTTAGCAATGTTTTCATATAATACAAGTATCCACGAAAGTACTAAATATTCACCTTTTGAATTAATTTTTGGTAAAATACCTAGGCTTCCTTCCTCTTATTTCCTATTGAAGATTACTCTGAGCCAACCTACGCCTCTACCTCACTGACCTTTTTAACAGACTTCAAGACACACAACTAGAGGCTAGAGAAAATCTAACTAAGTCAAAAGAGAGAAATAAATATTACTATGATAAGCGCCAGAAACCCTGGAATTTTAGGGAAGGAAACTCAGTCTTTTTATTGAAAGAAACCTAATAAAGGAAAACTCAGCGATCAATACACAGGCCCTTACAAAATTATACAAATACTCCCTAATAATAATGTTAAGATACTTTATAAAAATCATTTTAGAATCATGCATGCGGACAAACTCAAGGTTTCGCCACATTGACCCGGGATGAATACTAATATATTGCATCTGTTTCAGGATGCATTGGATACGAGATAAACCTAGGTGCGCCTCAGAAAGCACCAAGGAACCACAGCAGTTACCCAACCTCCGCATACCTGTGTGCCTTAGGGCAAAAGGATATTCTAACTCCCTCCTCAACATCATACTATGCTCATCCTGCTATTACACCGCCAATCCTACTGTCAATGACGATTATTACACATTTGCTATTCTACACGCTTTTGTTGATGGACAAGAATATGAACTCGAAATATGTCACATGTGCTTTGCCCCCATAATAGAGACACAGCCAATCCTAAACTGCTATTATTGCACAAGAGCTTACAATCACTTGCTAGAATTACTGCGACAACGCGGTAAAACACTCGACGATCTTGAAGATCCCATAGTTCTCCAACATTCACTACGTACCTATTGAACCATATTACGACCAATCCCAACCCACAAAACCTAACAAAATCATAATGTGTACATGCAAAACCTTTAAACAAAAGGTACACTCCTTATTAACCTTGTTCTCGGGAATATATACAAGCCAGTGTATGACTACGGTCGCACACACTAATTACAACGGAACCACCGTTTACTGTACCCCCTGCTACTCCAACCTAAAGTTTCCACTCGGCTATTCGTACGGCACATTTCACGGTTTTGTAGAAGGCAGGCCAAACCCTCACCATTGCTCGCGTTGTCAAACACTAATCACCAAATTGAAACCTGTCACTCAATGTGCCGATTGTTCATCTAAATATTTAGAAGTAATCTCCGGATTGCGCATACAAGGCTTCGATTTAAATAACTTATCTCACTTGTGCTATGATCATATAAGAAATCTTATTGTAAACTTAGTAATAATTGAAAACGACGCACCCAGAACTATTATACATCCGCTTTCCATAGCTTAGCATTATAAGATATCCTATTCTACAATATACTATTTCTTTTATACTACATCTTTTACATACCTATCATGTGCATTCATAAGCGGTTTACATATAAGCCACACGCGCTTATACATATATACTCTAGAATTACTATTAGTATGTGCATGACTGGACGAGGATATTCTTCCAACAGTACAGGATGTTTTCTATTGCGAAAAATGTCACATGGAAAATAAAAGTCCTTATGACGCAAAATTATCTCATTTTCATGGATTTATTGACGGCAGAGGTTGTGTGGCAGCATGCCAAGTCTGCGAAAAGATAATGATCAAATTTCGTCCCGTCATGGACTGGCGTTGAATGTTTTACCAGCTACTTATTAGCTATAGGAAATCTACTTAACCAAGGGCATGAGCTCGCTGATATACGATTACTCGTGTTCGACGTCATACGTGATCGCTTACTAATACTAGAATTATGGCCAGCGAACGGGAATTCTTAATTAACGATGAATATATCGAGCAATTGTAATAGCCTCGTTTTAGCGCTCATATATATTAACCCAATCCACATATACCACAATATCCATGTATTATATAGTAACGCCGACAAAAGCTTAGGCCACTCGACGTGCATTATATACACTTATTACACTAATCATTGAAAGCGTTTATATACTTACCCAATTTTACTTTTCCCCTGCGAAATACATATTTTATCTGTTGCTTTATAGACTATGCTACTACTACTTTTATTCGTATTCGTAACTACATCGCATGCTTTGATCGGATTCGATTGCGGAGGACAATCTTTGAATATAACAACAGTCTCCCTGCTAGAGCTGGAGCGTGCGACATACAAGTAAAAACTACAAACAATACAAACGTTCATATACAGCTATTACAGCTGTCTGAATATAATTATGCCGAAGTTAAACAATGTAAAATCGAGATCAAGCGTACGATCTATCATTGCGGTATGCACTCTCATATATCCGTGGTGCACAACGGGCACGGTGAATACTTACAATATGTGACTAGTGATCGGTGCAACCATATGCAGAAGGACGGAGTCGCCGTCCTAGGAAACAACAACGTCATCTCCGGACTCAAACCGAACTCTACGGAGAGCTACAGCATCACCCTGGCAGGAGAAATAGGAGTCGATGGCCACTGCAAGGGCATCCCCTACTCCGACCCTTACGGCTCATGGACCGACGTCGTTGTCCAGGGAGTCGCTACCATATCTCTACGATCCTCTTATGTACCAGTTCATATCAACACGGGGAAAATTCATCTTAAGTCAGGAACCATTTGCACCCTGAGCGACGGACACTGCGTCGACTCAGAACATGGCTACACGTACTGGCAGCCAATGCCTACATCCAGCTGCGATTTTCATCAGTACGACATCCTATACGAGGGACAAGCTATAAAAATTCAGGAGGACTCTATCAATCAAAGGGGCGACATCCCGATTGTCAATCCCTCCACCGTTTATTCTCTCACCACACAGGACATCACGTTCGCACTAACTACCACTAAGGCTCGACAACTCTGCGGATATACAATCCTACAGACCGAGCATCCCAAGCTTTTTATCGTAGAAACTACTAAAGGAGATACTGTCAAGCCACGAGGAAGCGTCCCTGTGGATAATCTGGACATCTTCTCGTACGTCAATTCCAAATTTGTATACGTAGAGAAACACGTGCGTAGCCAAATCATCAGCCTTTATTACAACGTCATGAAGCAGAGGTGTGACCTAGAGCAGGAAGTTCTTAAAAATACACTGTCTCTGGCAACTCTTCTACCCGACGAGTTCGCCTATCGGTTAATGAAAGGTCCAGGATACATGGCCGTTACAGCAGGCGAAGCAATTCATGTCATCCAGTGCATCCCAGTCGAAGTAAAGATCAGGAGAACTAAAGACTGCTATGCCGAACTTCCAGTCACTGTTAGGAACTCATCAATGTTCCTCACACCAAAATCTCATGTGCTCACTAAATATGGCACATTAAGAGAATGTAGTTATCAACTACCAACCTTATACCGTCTAGAGGACACTTGGGTACAGTTTACACCCGAACCTCACGAACGTCTTTCTCCACCACAACGCCTGCAGCCTACCGCTACTATATCTTGGAAATATTTAACACCAGGACCTCTAGCAGTAAGCGGTATTTACTCGCAACAGGACATCGACAAGCTGAGGGACCACATCATGTTCCCCGCTAAAAAGCCTGCCCTCTTGAATTCTGTCGCTAGAGGAATTACCGGTCACACTAAAGGGGACGGATCCGCCTCGTTGTATAATCTATTGAACGAGGAAGATCTTAACAAAATTGCTGAAAGTACTGCCTCAAAAATCTGGGAAGGATTCGTCGCTTTTGGCTCTGCAACCGCAGGAGTATTTGGCATCTTCATCATCATCCGCATAATAAAATTACTCATCGATACTGCCCTCCATGGATACGCCCTTCATACGGCGTACGGATGCAGCCTTCACCTTTTAGGAGCCTTATGGAGCTCCTTGACTCACCTCCTGCTGCACCTGGCTCATCGGCCACCTAGACGTGCCAACAAAGCAACAGTCGATTCTTCAACTAACACACCACTTCAACAACCCACCCCAGTCGAGCAACAGCCTCAACCACTTCCAAGGTCAACATCTAGACCAGCCGCACCTCCACATCACCTCATCGAAGAGGGACATCTTAGTGAAACATAAGCAAATGTCAAAACCTCAGAATATTAATTACAAAAGGAAATAATGCCAAACGAAAACAATTAATTCTTGCCCACAAACAGAGAATCCTTCTGACAGTACATTCTCAAAATTTGGTAATTCTTACTTAAAATTTAATAAACCTCATTTATTTAAGTTCAGGGGTCACTTAAATACTCTATTTAGCTTGGAAATCCACCATTTTTGCCTTGGTCACGTTTAAATACTTTATTTAATTTAATTTAAGCCTTCTGTTCACGTTCAAGCTCTTCTTAAACACTGCACTCTTTTAAATTCATACAACGGCTTGAACTCATCACTAATAATAAAAATTAATTGTTCATCGAATCTTCTATTACCATAAGCTTCTATAAGGTCTAAAACTCGGTAATTTATACATAAGAACCGTTTATAACAATTGTTAATTAATTACCGACGCCAATAATAACGAAACCTACCCAAGGGATCTACCTTACCGACATACGTAAGTAGAGAGCCCTATGGTAGAACACAGCCTTGCCGAGAAACATTAATTTAACAACAGTAATAATAAGGATCCCTGTAATAAGAAATCCTATTTTTCCAGTTAACAATATTATAAATCTCTACACTCTAAAACCCACTGTTAACAATATGCATTTCTTATAATAATTCTTAATAACCACATTTAAACATTATTAACAAATATCTCTTTTATTATAACACATGCATATTGTATTTATAAAAATCATAACTAATTAACATTATAACTTTCTATTACACTATTCATATAATACTAAATTAGGCGTATATTATAACTTTAAGAACCACACATATATAATATTAACCATTTTTATTATAATATTATAATATTATAAGGCATAAATAATTACGCGCACATATAAATTAATAAGTCAGACTGGCGACAGGAAGTCTCAAAGATAAGGCACGCACGCAGCCGGGCCACCGAAGGTGCTCTGGAATCCCCGAGTAACCCGAGCCCATATCAGGTAACATAGGGCATCCTGTTGACCACGCTCCTTATCACATCCGGCGGCGCGCCGAGATGTCTCGATGCCCCGTCAGCATCACGCCACTCAGTCCCACTCTGAAAAACCTTGAACGCTCCTACTCTGGATCCCTCTCGTATAATCCCATTACTCCTACCATATAGCCTACCCCACTCTTGAGTTCCATTGTCCGGACCGAACGAGGCCCCGGGAGCAGCTCCCACCGCAGAGTCGACATCGGAAGTTCATACAGTACAGATGTGCCTCTTAGGAGTGCCTCCAAGACATCTTTGTTAATTTGACGCAAAGAGGAAAAGTGTCTCTGAGCGACCGTGCCACCACGGACAACGGTCGTCTCGCATAAGAGCCTCTTCCTACGCTCCTTCAGAGCCTTTGCCTTGTGCTATTCAAAATCTGGAAGATTTCTTAGGAAACTTGCCAGAACATCCACGGTGTTTTATAATACTCAAAGTGTGCGGATAAGTCGACTCCCCGCTCGAGTTGTGCCGTGGCTAGAGTGGTCCTAACAGTATTGAGAGTATTCTGGAATAAAAAAGCCTGTTCTTTGAGATTTCTCTGCAAAAGTCTGAGCTACTGAAATAAATAGTAAGTATATAATATTTTAATGCACAACACTCACATACACCGCGTTTCGCGCAAGTGAAATACAATCGCGATCTAAGCCTT
This sequence comes from Harpegnathos saltator, assembly GCF_003227715.2. NCBI lineage: Eukaryota > Metazoa > Arthropoda > Insecta > Hymenoptera > Formicidae > Harpegnathos > Harpegnathos saltator. Next base: position 6,991 of record NW_020230125.1, read on the forward strand.
AGGAACATTGTTACGCGAGTGAACCAGTGACGTTTCACCATACGCCAAGTCGAATTATTTAACAGATACCATAGCGTCACGCTGAAATTTTCGTTCATGTCGGTTCGTAACTGCCTTACATAAGGACCATTCATTATAATCCGAATAGTGTATTATCTACGTTTAGTTTGTCAAACCGCTCTTAGAATTTCGTTCCGATTTCCTTAGGATACGCTATACAAGCTAGTATATATATAAAGAGAGAGAGAGAGAGACAATCTTCAGATTCTTCTTTTTCTAAATCGTGATTACGAAACCCCAGTGTCTGTCAACGCAGTGAACTACGCTCACACACTTATTATTCCCTTTGCATTCCTTCTTGCGGGCGCATGACAACAGTGCCAAGCACAGGGTTACGCGCGCACGGCATCGGTGCCAAGCACAGAGCCGTATTGGTATAGTCAGAATCCTTATCAGCAGTGGCATCCCACCACTCTGACATCGTCTCCAGGCGGATTCCTTACGCCGGAGACTCTGCTTTGAAAATCTGCTTACTCCAACCTCCTAGGCCTTCACCTCGTTAATAGACATTGAATAAAAATAAAAATTACAATTATCTCGTAACAAGGACTCACAGAGACGTTCCTTCATGTTAGCCTTCTATCTATCTCTCTCATTAGCTATTTTAGTTATAAGACATTTATATGCCTTTATAATTTCATGTATAATTATGTACTTGATATAATATTCCCACTGTTTCCACTGTAACCTGCACTTGCACATATAAAATATACTGCGTTCTGCTATTACCATTATCCGTAAAGACTATTCTATATTAAACAATCAAGTTACTAAGGTTTCAGATTAATAATATTTTTACAATCTCATTGTTTATTTAGACGAAAGTATATTCTTAATAACGACAAGATCTTGACATTATCCATTATAAAAGCTGGAATAATATAAATCATTTCATGAAGTGCATCCTTCCCCACCCACATATATATATGTATATGCATTTATTGAATTGTAACTGATTTTATTGTGTATGTGTAGACGTGTGCCATTGCATCGGCATACGCCTTAATTACCTCACTGTGTTACTTGCTATTGTACAATTCCATTAAAATCACCGATTCTCTTGTACAACGAACATATGCCATTGCATCGGCATACAATCCTTCAATATTTTCTACTAAGCATTTTAATTTTATGCAGCATCCTTGTTTTATCGGCAGCCTTTTTCCTCTTATTCGAGCATTTTCTTGAAAGGAAGATATTAAGCATTCATAAATCTTTGTCCTTTTTATTCAGTTACTTAAATCAATTGGTGCCATAACATCTCTTGCCAGAGGAATTTATAGTTCATTAACCATTAAATCTGAATCTTACATTATTAAGCATAGATCTTGCTCACTTTTAGGGAAGCGCCTTACTGGAGCTACCCGCCTCTATCCTTGTCCAGACTGAGGAGCGCCTTACGGGTGCCTCCCGGCTCAAGCATCCTATCCATCCCGTCCAACTCAGAAGACCACCCCTTCTCCATCAAGATCAGGAAATTTAACTTGTGAATTAATAACCTGTACAGTGCTTAGCATCCTTCAATCTCAGGGGCGCAGCTGACAGCCGCCACCCGCCTCAATTATCCTTCTCCTACAACCCGCATAACCTAACCCTGCCAAAGCATTGGTAGTAGGCATTAATTATTAGTACTTTTATAGTACCCTGGCAACGGATAACTAAAGTCACAAGAGTCCTTTTCACTGAATAATTAATTTTATCAATTGCTATTTTAACTTGTCCGACCAAAAATGTTATTCTTAAACTCAATCCGTTAGATGCCAAATAAACATCGCGGGGGCGTTAAACAGAAGGCAAGGCAGCTACGTAAGGAAGCTTGCCGACGAGCGGCCCTGTTGTCTCAACACATGGACCCCACCAAACCCCGTATAATACAAGATATCACGGGGCACGATCTAGTTCCTCCATCGTACATCAAGTTTTTATTACAAAACAGACTCATAAGCACATTTAAATACGCTCCACGTCCATTACATTCCACACAAAGACACTTCATTCCGGATTCGCATTCTTTACCAAGCTCTTACAGGGCTCACACGCGCAACCCTCGGCTGGTTAAACAACGTTCGACGACAGAAACTCTAGACATAGAATTGATAGATTTAACACAGGACGACACTTTCAACAACAAGACAGCCACCTACATTTACCAACTGGAGTCCTATTCTCTCACTGAAACTCCTCGCAAATTACCGTACCACCTTCATTACTTCCACCGGGCAGGATAACTGTACATTCTCTCAACACTTCATTGTAACTCATTACCAGCAGCTATATAATGTAAACCACATTTGTATTCATTAATTATATAACTATAAGTATTATCACTCATTTATATTATACTTTTAACTATCATATTGTCTCATTGTTAAATAAACAATTGTTTAGTCTCTATTCCTATCAATAGCCATAATCTTTATATCACCTACAAGCACCATATTTCCCCCTTTCACCATCTGTCCGGAAAAGCTCTCGGCATCCCAGGCAGTGCCGGTGTAAGCAGGTAGGCCTAAATAAATAGAGAGCAGGCGGATCACGATCCCTAGGGAGACGCGAGACGTTACACGACGGCGTCGTCGCCACAGATCGACACACGTGTCGATCGAGTCGCAGCGCGCCGTCAGGCCGTGATACGCGCGACACATCGCGGCGTAATCAACGTTGTCGGTGCAGTATCGGGTTCGAACGGAATAGTCCACCGCGACGTTCGCTCGACGTCGCAGAGACAAGATCGCGGGACGTTGCGTCGTATCGGTCAGTCGTTCGGCCAGGCGAGCGGCGCGTCGCGCGTGATCCTCGTTGGCGCGATCATCGCGGTGACGTCGAGTCGCAACATCGCTGTAACGAAACGTCAGACACCACAGAACAAGAAACGCCGCGAGGAGACCTATCACCGGCCACATGATCGACGCTTACTCTCGAACCGTCGGCGTCGTTCGCGATGCGCCAACCGAGGAGCGGTTCACACGCGTTGCCATATTCTTGTCAGCGCGCCCTTGTCGTTGTGGCCGATTCGATCCGCGCTCGTCGATCCAACGTTGCGATTCGTGTCCGTGTTCGTTCCAGTCGCTTCCTCCTCTTCCTCGTCTATCGCGGTCAACTTGTTGATGACATTGTCCAGAGCGGGTTGACGCTCCGCGATCGCGTTTGCGTCGGCGCTCGTCGTCGAGGATCCTACCGCTTCGCGAAGCGACTGCAGCGTCGGGTAGCGAGCGCGCACGACCGACTCCAGCGCAACGGTCAACGCGCGTTGCAGCAGTGCGTGGTTGTTCACCGTTGGGTCGACGCGCGCGAAGAAGCAATTGACTCGACGTTCCGCGGCGCCGTTCTCGGCATTGAACGGTGTCGTCGCGTTCAGGTCGACAGTAGCGTCGTAGTAATGTCGCAACGATCTCGATAACCCGAATTCGCATCCACCATGAACCGTTCTATCGACGCATCGCGGTCTCCTCGGTCGCCGGACAACGAGCGCTCGCGCATACTCTCCACAATCGACGACACGCACAGTCGCGATTCGTTCTCGTATTCGGCCCATTATCGATTCGCGAGCTCACTACCGCCTCGAAACTGCATCGTCGTCGAGCCGATGTCTCCGACCTCGCGATCGCCCGATCGCCGATCGACGAGGAGTCCGGTTTTCGAGGTTGCGCGAGCGAATCGACGCTCGCACTCAGTCGTTCGAACATGTCCATCAGTGCTTCGAAGTGCACGTAGAGTCGCTTGCCGTGGCGCTCATCGGCGCAGGTTCGTCGACGCGCGCCACCGCTGATCGTCATTCGCAGCCAACCGAGAGCTTTCGTCGAGACTCATTCTCGAGACGCTGCGTTGATTCGCAGCAACTTGCCGACGAGTCTTGTTCGAACGGCCGACACCGAAATCGCACTCTTGTCGCGAATGCACGTTGGCCAGGCCACGCACGAAGCTATGTACATTCGCGTTACAGTCACCATGATAGTGGCCACTAATTTGTCCACCGTCAAACGGTGACATCTCCGCCAAAATTCGTCCAGCAATGCGGACTGGGGCACATCGGGCATTCGCACGTGAATTCGCACGGCGTTCGCGTCGCCGCGCACCATGAAGTTCATGACCAGATACGTCAGCAGAAGCGACGATCGCACCACGAATAACAGCGTCGATTACGTCTACAAACTGGTGGTGACTATCGCGTCTCGCAGCACGATGGATACGCAACGATCGAAGTCGCAGCCGGCGGAATCGTGCCAAGCGGCGAGAGTCTTCTCGACGGCTCGCTCGTTCGGTTCGAAGAGCGCGCGACGACAGTACTCGTTCACATTGACGTTTCGACGCAGTTGGTCGGCGTCACGAATGAACGCGGACATGTACTCGAGAGACTGTTTCGCCACGTCTAGGATGTACAGTTGATTGCGCCGAGTCGATTCGATCGGTGAGCACTCGGGAGCGACGGCACCGATCACGCTCGGATCGGCCAGCATGTTCTTGACGCGGACCAGATGCTCACGTACGGACACCTTGAAACCGGCCAGAGTCGAACATTCGTTCAGCACAGCGGCCACGTCTCGTACTCGAGCGTCCTCGTTCGAGAGAAACACTTCCAGTTTAGCCGGTTCGTCGTACATCAGAAATCCGTAGCAGTGCAGAAACAGGCGCAAACCGCTCCTCGACACGGTGGCTTCGACGCGCGAGTCCAGAAAATTGCTTCGATCGTAGAGATTGCACGGAATCACGTTTACGAGCGATATCGAGACGCGATCGTTCTCGTCGCTGACGTCTTCGCACTTCGTCGATGCGTGCGTGGATACCGCGTTCTCCTCGTCCTCGTATTCCACGTTCCCAGCGTCCTCGTCGTTGACAACAACGGACATTACCGCTGGGAGTGGGTAATAGGGGGGGGGGGTAAAAGTATCGTTGGTAAAAAATCGTCTTTTATCGTCGCGATACAGTCGCGCCTCTCGACACGAAAACGACGCGACACGGTACAATCGCACAGAGTCGTCAAGCCGAGTCGTCGATCGTCGGTGCCTCCTCGTCAAAGATCGGCACTAGTTTGCACAGAACGAATTGCAAGAGCGCGTTGTTCTCGGCGACGCGTCGATCGCGTCTGAGCACGCGTCGCGCGATCGAGACGAGCGCGTCGCCGTCATCGCAGCGACGGGGTGCGATCAAACGACGCTCGCATCGCCACCGATCATCGCCATCGTAGCGGAGCTGGCGTTCGAGAGAGGCAATTATGTCGCGCAACAAGCGCATCGAAGCGTCTTCTCGCTTATACGTCATCGAATTGCCATAGTGACGCATCAGCAAGCGCTGAACGCTCGAGGAATCCATCGCGGTTGAGCAGCGCTCGTCGTCCGTTTCGGTCTCCTCGATAGCTCGAACGATGCGAGTGCACGAGTACAACGGATTGAATTCGCGAACCATCGGTCGCCGAACGGTGGAGTTTCGGTCGTACATGAGCGGCGCGTCCTCACCGCACACAGCAGTCGGACGATAACGACGGTTGCGATCATCCAACAATGCGTCCTACGCTCACAGGAATTCTCTCGAAGAATCGGCCACGTAGATTTGATAACCGTGACGATCGCCGATCGGCGGCGAGGTGATCCACGCTCGATCGGCGGACGAGGCGCTCAGCGTTCGACGCGTTCGATCGATCAATCGGTCTTGCCACAGTAACGCCGATTCGGACGAAGCCGCGACGTGACGGCGCGATCGATCGCCTGATGCAATCGCTTCGTCTTTGAACGCGCGTTTGCACTGGATGCAGTCGATATCGATGAACAGGTACTCGTCGACGAAGCGCGCAGTCGGTCGCGGCGTTGACATGTCGCGCGAGGACAGGTTCGACCGTGCTCCGACAACGCTCGGCTCGAACGTGTCGTCGCGTATATAGGGTGCACGATTTATCTGAAGACATTGAAATATCTCGAAAACTATGCATTGGATAAAAAAAAAGTGGTTAATGAAAGTTGTTAGTCTCGAGGGGGGACATCCAATGATACCAAATTCGACCTCCCACCCCACCCTCTGGGGGTGGGGGTTGGGGGCAACTTTGAAATCTTAAATGGAAACCGCCATTTTTTATTACAGATACGGATTCTACGCCACAAAATACGTAAATTTTGTCCGAAACTTTTTTTTTTGATTCGTGATAGATGACGCTGTAATCGCAAAAAATTATATTTTCCGCAATTCTCCAGAAATGATCATTGGATTGAGAAATAAAAAATACCTGTTCAATATTTTTAAAGAACATAATAAAAGTTATTCCCCCCCCCATCCTCTCGGGGTAGGTAAAGGGTGGATGGTAACGTTCAAATCTCAAATGGGAACCCGAATCGAAGAGGGAACTGCTCGACGCGCCACTGTGGGTGTATGGCGAACTACGGCTTATTATAAAAGGCAGTGCAATGCTATCTGTCACGAATGAAAAAAATTGTTTCAATAAAAATTTTACGTATAATCTAATTCTGCAATGAAAAATGTGGGTCCCCATTTGAGATTTGAACGTTATCACCCACCCTACCCCGAGAGGATGGGGAGGCGGAATAACTTTTATTATGTTCTTTAAAAATATTGAACAGGTATTTTTTATTTCTCAATCCAATGATCATTTCTGGAGGATTGCGGAAAATATAATTTTTTGCGATTACAGTGCCATCTATCACGAATCAAAAAAAAAGTTTCGGACAAAATTAACGTATTTTGTGGCGTAGAATCCGTATCTGTAATAAAAAATGGGGGTTTCTATTTAAGATTTCAAAGTTGCCCCCAACCCCCACCCCCAGAGGGTGGGGTGGGAAGTCGAGTTTGGTATCATTGGATATCCCCCTTCGAGACTAATAACTTTTATTAACCACTTTTTTTTATCCAATGCATAGTACTCGAGATATTTCAATGTCTTCAGATAAATCGTACACCCTGTATATAACGTCGCTCGCGATTCGACGTCACGCTCGAATCAAGAGAAAGGGAGAGAGAGAGAAGCGACCGAGGGCGTACCGAGGGCGCACCGAGGGAGATGGCGGAATCCTACGTGTTCACCGTCTCCACGTGGTACGACGAACCTCTCGTCGGTGCGGACCGCGATGAGCGAACGAACGGCGCGCCGTTGGATCGGATCTCGTCGAAAACGACGCATCGTGACGATCGTTGGTACGTCAAATTGACGAGATACTCCAATTCGCACGCGACGTTCTCGCCGGTGTCGCGTCGTCGGCGCTACGGTGAAATCGAGATACATCGACGACAGTTGCGTCTGCTGCATCCGATGCTGCCGGACGTTCGTCGCTATTGCGATTTGTTCAAGATCGCGCCGATGGATCAACGAGTCGAGTTCGTACGATTCATTCGAAATCTGGAGCGCACCAAGCGTTCCGTACTCGCCCGATTGAGCGATGCCGCGACGAAACGAGACGATTCGGAGGAGAGAACTGGATCGTCGTCGCGCGGAAGAAGTGGATTGTCGTGGAATGAGAAATAAAGAGATTGTTTTTTTTCCTCGTTTGAGTTTAATTTCATTCATCTCGTTTCCAATCTCGCGACTCGTCGTCGAACGCCGTCGACGAGGCGGGCGCATCGACGGTGTCTTTCAGATAATTCGCCACATCGCGCAATAACGACGAATCTCGCATGTATAGGTCACCGTGCGCTACGGTGCACATCTGCGTCGCCCATTTCAAGCCGAATGGCTATATTACGAGCCGCCGTCTATCGATTCGGTGGTGCGTATGCGCGATCACGGCCGATTGTTACAAGGAGTAGTACCGTTCTACGGCGACGTGTGGCATCGATACATGTACACCGGTAATCACGGTGATCGATTGGATGGTGACGGTGGCTCGACGAACAGCGATAGCGACAACGGCGCCACGAAACAAATATTGATCGAGGAATATAATACGAGCGATCTTGTGGACGTCGTCGATCATTGACAATAATGTGAGAAGACGAATCTCGATTGCGATTCGTTACCGTCTACCCTAATATCTATCTTCGACAATGTACATTTTGAATAAATAGTGGCTGATTTGGCAAGTTTCACGCACATACGATTCGTATGACAGATCGTTAATACCACGCCGTGACGATATGGACACCGAGCCAAATTGTCCATATTGCGTACGACGTTATTTTGTGCGCGATATGTTGATTGATGCGCACGACACATCGATACTGTTGTCACTTCGAGTCGTCACGGCGAAATCATTCCGGTGGTCTTATCGTTTTACTGTCTGCGTCAGGTAGGTAAAACGCTTGCCGATCGTTTGCTCGCGATTACATCGTATTGCAACGATATCGAAAAGAAATAGCGATATTCGTGGCTTTGTTACCGAGACGTGATATTGCGTTCATCCGTTGTGTTTTACGAAGACGACGAGGCAACGAGAAACAATAATGACGATTGTAATAACGACGACTCAACGACAAGAAGACGCGATCTCGAATTGACGCGTTTAGTAATTAACGCTCTGATGAGTATATTCGCTGAAGATCGACGCGGCTATTTGAATTGCTGGAGTTCCGTTGACGTGTCGAATTGTGAACGATGGCGCGAGGTGGTATACTGGCTTGCACGAATCATGCCGATGCTGTGCGATCACTTTCGTATCACGATAAGAGTTATTTCCGATTGTGACGACAATACTGTCGCATCATCGTCCAAAGGTCCATTGTGGTTTCGTGAGATCGTATCGCGCACTATTGTCAACAACAATGTGTTGGACGACGGCAGTCGTTCAGAGACGGATGATGAGGAAGAAGACTCGTATGAGGAGCGTGATCAGAGCGATTGGGACGACGACGGTCAAGAGGATGACGAGAATGACGAGGAGGAAAAATCGGTCGGCGATCATCAACCTTGCTTCGATTGCAATCGATCGTATCGCCGAACGAGTGATTCCCGAGTTGGCTATGAGCACTACGACGTTGGCATACTTTGCGACGTTACACCGTCGATTCTTCATGTGTACGTTTGACACCAGCGCATGTGAAACGAGCTGTCATACGGGAAATGATCGTTCCTGTGCTACATTTGCCTGGAAAAGACACGATAATCATCCGCCAACTCGACAATTTGAGAACAATTGTAACGTCTCGCGTCTCCCTAGGGATCGTGATCCGCCTGCTCTCTATTTATTTAGGCCTACCTGCTTACACCGGCACTGCCTGGGATGCCGAGAGCTTTTCCGGACAGATGGTGAAAGGGGGAAATATGGTGCTTGTAGGTGATATAAAGATTATGGCTATTGATAGGAATAGAGACTAAACAATTGTTTATTTAACAATGAGACAATATGATAGTTAAAAGTGTAATATAAATGAGTGATAATACTTATAGTTATATAATTAATGAATACAAATGTGGTTTACATTATATAGCTGCTGGTAATGAGTTACAATGAAGTGTTGAGAGAATGTACAGTTATCCTGCCCGGTGGAAGTAATGAAGGTGGTACGGTAATTTGCGAGGAGTTCCAGTGAGAGAATAGGACTCCAGTTGGTAAATGTAGGTGGCTGTCTTGTTGTTGAAAGTGTCGTCCTGTGTTAAATCTATCAATTCTATGTCTAGAGTTTCTGTCGTCGAACGCTGTTTAACCAGCCGAGGGTTGCGCGTGTGAGCCCTGTAAGAGCTTGGTAAAGAATGCGAATCCGGAATGAAGTGTCTTTGTGTGGAATGTAATGGACGTGGAGCGTATTTAAATGTGCTTATGAGTCTGTTTTGTAATAAAAACTTGATGTACGATGGAGGAACTAGATCGTGCCCCGTGATATCTTGTATTATACGGGGTTTGGTGGGGTCCATGTGTTGAGACAACAGGGCCGCTCGTCGGCAAGCTTCCTTACGTAGCTGCCTTGCCTTCTGTTTAACGCCCCCGCGATGTTTATTTGGCATCTAACGGATTGAGTTTAAGAATAACATTTTTGGTCGGACAAGTTAAAATAGCAATTGATAAAATTAATTATTCAGTGAAAAGGACTCTTGTGACTTTAGTTATCCGTTGCCAGGGTACTATAAAAGTACTAATAATTAATGCCTACTACCAATGCTTTGGCAGGGTTAGGTTATGCGGGTTGTAGGAGAAGGATAATTGAGGCGGGTGGCGGCTGTCAGCTGCGCCCCTGAGATTGAAGGATGCTAAGCACTGTACAGGTTATTAATTCACAAGTTAAATTTCCTGATCTTGATGGAGAAGGGGTGGTCTTGTGAGTTGGACGGGATGGATAGGATGCTTGAGCCGAGAGGCACCCGTAAGGCGCTCCTCAGTCTGGACAAGGATAGAGGCGGGTAGCTCCAGTAAGGCGCTTCCCTAAAAGTGAGCAAGATCTATGCTTAATAATGTAAGATTCAGATTTAATGGTTAATGAACTATAAATTCCTCTGGCAAGAGATGTTATGGCACCAATTGATTTAAGTAACTGAATAAAAAGGACAAAGATTTATGAATGCTTAATATCTTCCTTTCAAGAAAATGCTCGAATAAGAGGAAAAAGGCTGCCGATAAAACAAGGATGCTGCATAAAATTAAAATGCTTAGTAGAAAATATTGAAGGATTGTATGCCGATGCAATGGCATATGTTCGTTGTACAAGAGAATCGGTGATTTTAATGGAATTGTACAATAGCAAGTAACACAGTGAGGTAATTAAGGCGTATGCCGATGCAATGTCACACGTCTACACATACACAATAAAATCAGTTACAATTCAATAAATGCATATATATATATATGTGGGTGGGGAAGGATGCACTTCATGAAATGATTTATATTATTCCAGCTTTTATAATGGATAATGTCAAGATCTTGTCGTTATTAAGAATATACTTTCGTCTAAATAAACAATGAGATTGTAAAAATATTATTAATCTGAAACCTTAGTAACTTGATTGTTTAATATAGAATAGTCTTTACGGATAATGGTAATAGCAGAACGCAGTATATTTTATATGTGCAAGTGCAGGTTACAGTGGAAACAGTGGGAATATTATATCAAGTACATAATTATACATGAAATTATAAAGGCATATAAATGTCTTATAACTAAAATAGCTAATGAGAGAGATAGATAGAAGGCTAACATGAAGGAACGTCTCTGTGAGTCCTTGTTACGTGATAATTGTAATTTTTATTTTTATTCAATGTCTATTAACGAGGTGAAGGCCTAGGAGGTTGGAGTAAGCAGATTTTCAAAGCAGAGTCTCCGGCGTAAGGAATTCGCCTGGAGACGATGTCAGAGTGGTGGGATGCCACTGCTGATAAGGATTCTGACTATACCAATACGGCTCTGTGCTTGGCACCGATGCCGTGCGCGCGTAACCCTGTGCTTAGCACCGATGTCATGCGCCCGCAAGGAGGAATGGAAAGGGAATAATAAGTGTGTGAGCGTAGTTCACTGCGTTGACAGACACTGGGGTTTCGTAATCACGATTTAGAAAAAGAAGAATCTGAAGATTGTCTCTCTCTCTATCTCTTTATATATATACTAGCTTGTATAGCGTATCCTAAGGAAATCGGAACGAAATTCTAAGAGCGGTTTGACAAACTAAACGTAGATAATACACTATTCGGATTATAATGAATGGTCCTTATGTAAGGCAGTTACGAACCGACATGAACGAAAATTTCAGCGTGACGCTATGGTATCTGTTAAATAATTCGACTTGGCGTATGGTGAAACGTCACTGGTTCACTCGCGTAACAATGTTCCTAAGGCTTAGATCGCGATTGTATTTCACTTGCGCGAAACGCGGTGTATGTGAGTGTTGTGCATTAAAATATTATATACTTACTATTTATTTCAGTAGCTCAGACTTTTGCAGAGAAATCTCAAAGAACAGGCTTTTTTATTCCAGAATACTCTCAATACTGTTAGGACCACTCTAGCCACGGCACAACTCGAGCGGGGAGTCGACTTATCCGCACACTTTGAGTATTATAAAACACCGTGGATGTTCTGGCAAGTTTCCTAAGAAATCTTCCAGATTTTGAATAGCACAAGGCAAAGGCTCTGAAGGAGCGTAGGAAGAGGCTCTTATGCGAGACGACCGTTGTCCGTGGTGGCACGGTCGCTCAGAGACACTTTTCCTCTTTGCGTCAAATTAACAAAGATGTCTTGGAGGCACTCCTAAGAGGCACGTCTGTACTGTATGAACTTCCGATGTCGACTCTGCGGTGGGAGCTGCTCCCGGGGCCTCGTTCGGTCCGGACAATGGAACTCAAGAGTGGGGTAGGCTATATGGTAGGAGTAATGGGATTATACGAGAGGGATCCAGAGTAGGAGCGTTCAAGGTTTTTCAGAGTGGGACTGAGTGGCGTGATGCTGACGGGGCATCGAGACATCTCGGCGCGCCGCCGGATGTGATAAGGAGCGTGGTCAACAGGATGCCCTATGTTACCTGATATGGGCTCGGGTTACTCGGGGATTCCAGAGCACCTTCGGTGGCCCGGCTGCGTGCGTGCCTTATCTTTGAGACTTCCTGTCGCCAGTCTGACTTATTAATTTATATGTGCGCGTAATTATTTATGCCTTATAATATTATAATATTATAATAAAAATGGTTAATATTATATATGTGTGGTTCTTAAAGTTATAATATACGCCTAATTTAGTATTATATGAATAGTGTAATAGAAAGTTATAATGTTAATTAGTTATGATTTTTATAAATACAATATGCATGTGTTATAATAAAAGAGATATTTGTTATTAATGTTTAAATGTGGTTATTAAGAATTATTATAAGAAATGCATATTGTTAACAGTGGGTTTTAGAGTGTAGAGATTTATAATATTGTTAACTGGAAAATTAGGATTTCTTATTACACGGATCCTTATTATTACTGTTGTTAAATTAATGTTTCTCGGCAAGGCTGAGTTCTACCATAGGGCTCTCTACTTACGTATGTCGGTAAGGTAGATCCCTTGGGTAGGTTTCGTTATTATTGGCGTCGGTAATTAATTAACAATTGTTATAAACGGTTCTTATGTATAAATTACCGAGTTTTAGACCTTATAGAAGCTTATGGTAATAGAAGATTCGATGAACAATTAATTTTTATTATTAGTGATGAGTTCAAGCCGTTGTATGAATTTAAAAGAGTGCAGTGTTTAAGAAGAGCTTGAACGTGAACAGAAGGCTTAAATTAAATTAAATAAAGTATTTAAACGTGACCAAGGCAAAAATGGTGGATTTCCAAGCTAAATAGAGTATTTAAGTGACCCCTGAACTTAAATAAATGAGGTTTATTAAATTTTAAGTAAAAATTACCAAATTTTGAGAATGTACTGTCAGAAGGATTCTCTGTTTGTGGGCAAGAATTAATTGTTTTCGTTTGGCATTATTTCCTTTTGTAATTAATATTCTGAGGTTTTGACATTTGCTTATGTTTCACTAAGATGTTCTCTATGTACGTAGGTGTTAAAAATATTTTAAATTGACTTTTCTTAATTTTTACGGAAGGTACGCATTACTGATGTCCCAATAGTCCCTGCGTATGAATTTTAGAATTTTCTGAAGTCTACTGGTAAGTAACATTGTTGGTTTCTTATTAATTGTTAATGTTTTTCAAAATGTTAATATGGTCGTTAAATAGAGGTCTTTTAATGCTATTGTTAGCAATTAAGATTTTTCTTCTAGGCCTTATAGTTACTGAGAAAAACATGCCTTTTCCTGATTGGTCGAGACATTCAAATAGCCATAACTTCTAAACTATCGATTTTACAGAAATTTTATTAGGACATAATTTGTAATACTTTGAAGGAGCCTTAAATCGCACCGCGCGATTTTCTAAAATTATTATTATTTTAAAAGATATGAACTTTTATCGATAAATTTTAATAGTAACAATTACTTTTTATGGTTGAATCTACCTATATGTCTCGCTGGCCTTTTAATGTAGAGGCGAAAAAATGATATGGTGGAGAGAACGTCGCAGGACGTTACACAATCCGCTCCATTTTAACATGACAATGCGTTCGGATCCTTCGTCGTGGCGACGAATCGATGAAAATGCCTCGGCTGTTGACGATGTAATGATTGCGTTAACTGAAATAACTGCTAAACTACGCGACCAGCTCTACTATTTTAGATGGCGAGAACCGATCGTGCCGCGAATCGACGATTCGCCCGAAATCATTATGTACTGGTTGACGCAAATTTTGCCTCCGTTTTGTCGGCGCTTTTGTTACTATGTGAACGTAGTGCGACCGCAACAAGCATCGTCATAATTCTAACTTGCGACGATCGCTAGAGGTAAAAAATTGTTTTTATGCTCTCCAACAATAGAGCGAGCGCGGGAGAAGGGAATTGTCGAGGAACGAAAAAAGAAAGTAATTGTTTTTTCCTCATTTGCGTTTTATTTCATTCACCTCGTTTCCAATCTCGCGACTCGTCGTCGAACGCCGTCGACGAGGCGGGCGCGTCGATGGTGCCTTTCAGATAATACGCCACATCGCGCAGTAACAACGAATCTCGCATGTACAGGTCACCGTGCGCTACGGTGCACATCTGCGTCGCCCATTTTAGGCCGCTCGCGAAGTATGAGCTCTTGGGCATGTGTTTGCTCACGATCACAAAATCGTCGAGGTATCGCAGATACGCGGCTTCCTAGTCGGGCGAGCATTCGCGAAAGAAGTCCGACTGCGGCGCGGCCGCCTGTGCCACGTTGGCCGCGGTGCGCTCGTGCAATGTCACGAGATCGCGCGGAGTGCTCTTTGCACCGGAGTGAACGACGAGCCAGTTCTCCAGACAAAGAGTGTTTTTGTCCGAGATAACGATCGCTCGATTGGGCGCCTCGATCGAGCGTCGGAACAAAATGTGTCTCACTCTTTGAATAAAGGCCTCGCCGTCGTCGCTGCCGCGAGTGCGAACCGTGCGCAAGAAGACCAGATCCAGCACGGGACATTGTCGCCACACGGATTCGCACCACCATTCTTCGATGCTTTCGCAATCGCGAGTGTTCCTCGAATCGTGTCTCCTCGCTTCGTCGATCGGTCGTCGTCGCCAAATATCCGACAGTATGTGCGCGTAATCGTCGTACCACGGACCGAAGAGAGCGCGAGCCCGTCGCCGAGCGGCGCGCGAACGCCGAATGTTCAGTCTCGCGTGCAACAGAGAGCTTACTTCGCACGGCGATACATCGTCCGCGCCGCGACCGAACGTTCGTCCGCGCGAGACTCTTTCGGTCGCGAGTTCGATCACGGTGCGCGTTTGGTCGCGCGCGTCGTCGAACGCCAACACGCGAAACGTCTAAATGTGCATGCTTTGGCAAAACGTGAATCGCGGAATGTCACCGAAGAGAAACGGATCGCGCAGACATCGTCGCGATTCGTACGCCGACTCGATGCCTCTCAGGATCATGATCGTAACGGCGTCGCCGTCGAAATCGGCGTTCAGATGCTTCAGCACGAACGGCGATATGTGAACGGAGTCGTTGTGTTCCAATCCGCGCTCGTAGACGTACACTCGCTCAACGCCGATCACACTGCCGTTGTGTATGCAAGGGTCGCGTTTCAGCACGAGACCGAAATTTGGAGCAACGTCGAAGTGGAACGCGCATCTCGCGTCCAGCCAGATCTCGTCAGCGACGTCGACCGCGCCGTTGGTGATCGCGCGCGAACGATCGTTCGATTCGCGGCGAAATCGCAAATGTCGTCGATCGCGCTCCACGTCGATCGAGAACAGTCTGACCGCGTGATGAAACGGCAGCGCTATGTGCCGCCGTACCAGATACGGCGAAATCTGGATGTAAAACGTGTCTGGAACCGCGAAACGTGTTCCTCAGTGGATACGTAACGAAATAATGGACGAGGCTCTTGCTGGACTGTAGAATATTCTTGACGGTGCCGCCTTTGTCGGTCAATATTTTATCCACGTCGTTGCCGAAGCGCAGTTGATTATACATGGCGACGCTGCAGTACTCGTAGGGCGGAGCGATCGCGACGTCGCCGGTGGTCGTGCGTCGCGTCGTCGCGACAGGCTCCGTGTTTGCGGGTTCGCTTCCTCGAGGCGCCGTTCGACACGCCACGCACCGGAGCGATTCTATGGACGACGGCGGTATCGACGTCGCGATCGCGTCGTGGCGATCTGCAAATCTGCAATCTCGTCTATCGAGCGTAACGAGTCGCGTCGCTTTCGCATCGTCGACGACGGTGACTCGAGTCGCCGCTGCGAGCATCGTCGTTGCTCGCGCGACACGCGACGCGTTGTTTGCACCCTACGAGGTATCGCAGCGCATTCGTCGCCGTCGCACCGTCCGCGTCGACCACGGGCGTGTCAGCGCGGGCGGCGGAAACGCACTAGCGATCCTTTGTCCCCGCGCGAACAAGCGTCATTCGTCGCGTTATTTCGGCAGTACGAAGTCTTGCAGACGAGTGGGCTGCTTCGACACTCGAAGCGGTCGTCGCGGCCGAGGGCTCGCCGTTCGTTCTCGTTCGTTCTCGAGATTCAACGACGTCGCGCATCTTCTCGATCATGGTCCTCGTGTCCTTTAAACTGACCAGGTGGTTCTCCAGTTGCTTGTTGATCCGTGAGTGCAGGTGCGAGAGCCGCGTGAACGTCACATTGTCCACCGCGCTCGCGCTCAGACTCGAACCTATTTCGTTCCTCGCGCGCTGACCCCCGTTGTCGGTGGGCACGATCAGTCTCACACCGTACAAATGTTCGGCCGCGGTGATGACGTCCTTGGCCCGAAGCGTGAGCCTGGCGTTGACCAATGCACCGCCGCATCGAATCACCGACATGAGCGCGTACGCCAACACCTTCGCGATCGCTTCGAGCACCTTGACGTTCAGCAGCATCAGACATTCGCGCGGTCGTTGCAACGACACGAAGCAGTTCAGGCGAACGAGGTGACGCAGACTGTACGCTCCGTACGGCAGTTTGCCCCTGTCGTACTCGTTGTCGAGCGTAGCAGTTCCGTCGCGATCCGTTCATCGCCTGTGTCGTTTGCTGTCGTCGCCGTAATTCTCGAGAAACGTCATTCGCGACAGTGGATCGGAGAGCGATTGCACCGAGTCGATTGGATCGAACGACGGACGTTGCCGCAGCAGATCGATCGACACGAAGTGCGACGGTAGCAACCGTTGAATCTGTTCGTCAATCGCATATGGTGCGATTGAGTCTCGCGGATCAGATTGGCGAACAAAATGTCGCACAAGAGTCGCACGCACCAACGAGTCGGCGCGGAAACGCGAGTCCTGTCGGCGATATCCAATCGCGCGACGTCCTCTTTTCTTCGCTCGAAGTGTACGCAGAGCGCATTGAATGGTCTTGTCGACGGCGGATTTTTGCATTATCGTCGAATCGGCGCCGAAATTGTCACCGGTGAAATCCGGAATTTCGATCAGTTGACGCAGACCGTCCCACGTGATCGAACTCGTGTGACACACGGTCATGGCACACATCCTCAGTCGCACCTTGCGATAGTACAACTGTCGCATCAGTTGAATGTGCTCGCCGATACTACGGGGTGGACGACCCCCCTTCCGTCTCGCGAATTCGGCGAACGATACGGAGCGAGCCGTCGCGACGAGTCGTCGCAACGCGGCGACGCGCGATTCTACGAACAGTCGCGATTTTCGCGACAGTTTCTCATCGTCGCGAGCCTTGTCCCATTCATGCTGCACTTCGATCAGACGAGTCAACGTTCTCTCCAATACGAAATTGACGCGCGTTCAAGCGGATATCGCGGTCCGAGTCGCGTCATCGTCGACCTTGGCCTCCGTCGATTCGAATCTGATCCTCTTAGTCATTTGACTCGACCAAAACGATGGCGCGGCGCTGCGTTGTCGCGGTCTCTTCTTTGCCGACGATCCGAGCAGGTTCAGTTTCTTGCCGCTGCCACCGCGATTCACGAGCTTCGCGGGTTTCGTTGTCGAACCGATGGTGTGTAACGTCCTGCGACGTTCTCTCCACCATATCATTTTTTCGCCTCTGCATTGGAGGGCCAGCGAGACATATAGGTAGATTCAACCATAGAGGGTAATTGTTACTATTAAAATTTATCGATAAAAGTTCATATCTTTTAAAATAATAATAATTTTAGAAAATCGCGCGGTGCGATTTAAGGCTCCTTCAAAGTATTACAAATTATGTCCTAATAAAATTTCTGTAAAATCGATAGTTTAGAAGTTATGGCTATTTGAATGTCTCGACCAATCAGGAAAAGGCATGTTTTTCTCAGTAACTATAAGGCCTAGAAGAAAAATCTTAATTGCTAACAATAGCATTAAAAGACCTCTATTTAACGACCATATTAACATTTTGAAAAACATTAACAATTAATAAGAAACCAACAATGTTACTTACCAGTAGACTTCAGAAAATTCTAAAATTCATACGCAGGGACTATTGGGACATCAGTAATGCGTACCTTCCGTAAAAATTAAGAAAAGTCAATTTAAAATATTTTTAACACCTACGTACATAGAGAACATCTTAGTGAAACATAAGCAAATGTCAAAACCTCAGAATATTAATTACAAAAGGAAATAATGCCAAACGAAAACAATTAATTCTTGCCCACAAACAGAGAATCCTTCTGACAGTACATTCTCAAAATTTGGTAATTTTTACTTAAAATTTAATAAACCTCATTTATTTAAGTTCAGGGGTCACTTAAATACTCTATTTAGCTTGGAAATCCACCATTTTTGCCTTGGTCACGTTTAAATACTTTATTTAATTTAATTTAAGCCTTCTGTTCACGTTCAAGCTCTTCTTAAACACTGCACTCTTTTAAATTCATACAACGGCTTGAACTCATCACTAATAATAAAAATTAATTGTTCATCGAATCTTCTATTACCATAAGCTTCTATAAGGTCTAAAACTCGGTAATTTATACATAAGAACCGTTTATAACAATTGTTAATTAATTACCGACGCCAATAATAACGAAACCTACCCAAGGGATCTACCTTACCGACATACGTAAGTAGAGAGCCCTATGGTAGAACTCAGCCTTGCCGAGAAACATTAATTTAACAACAGTAATAATAAGGATCCCTGTAATAAGAAATCCTAATTTTCCAGTTAACAATATTATAAATCTCTACACTCTAAAACCCACTGTTAACAATATGCATTTCTTATAATAATTCTTAATAACCACATTTAAACATTAATAACAAATATCTCTTTTATTATAACACATGCATATTGTCTTTATAAAAATCATAACTAATTAACATTATAACTTTCTATTACACTATTCATATAATACTAAATTAGGCGTATATTATAACCTTAAGAACCACACATATATAATATTAACCATTTTTTTATTAAATTAAAATATTATAAGGCATAAATAATTACGCGCACATATAAATTAATAAGCCAGACTGGCGACAGGAAGTCTCAAAGATAAGGCACGCACGCAGCTGGGCCACCGAAGGTGCTCTGGAATCCCCGAGTAACCCGAGCCCATATCAGGTAAC
Source organism: Harpegnathos saltator (assembly GCF_003227715.2). NCBI lineage: Eukaryota > Metazoa > Arthropoda > Insecta > Hymenoptera > Formicidae > Harpegnathos > Harpegnathos saltator. The sequence continues at coordinate 26,476 of NW_020230125.1, forward strand.
ATAGGGCATCCTGTTGACCACGCTCCTTATCACATCCGGCGGCGCGCCGAGATGTCTCGACGCCCCGTCAGCATCACGCCACTCAGTCCCACTCTGAAAAACCTTGAACGCTCCTACTCTGGATCCCTCTCGTATAATCCCATTACTCCTACCATATAGCCTACCCCACTCTTGAGTTCCATTGTCCGGACCGAACGAGGCCCCGGGAGCAGCTCCCACCGCAGAGTCGACATCGGAAGTTCATACAGTACAGACGTGCCTCTTAGGAGTGCCTCCAAGACATCTTTATTAATTTGACGCAAAGAGGAAAAGTGTCTCTGAGCGACCGTGCCACCACGGACAACGGTCGTCTCGCATAAGAGCCTCTTCCTACGCTCCTTCAGAGCCTTTGCCTTGTGCTACTCAAAATCTGGAAGATTTCTTAGGAAACTTGCCAGAACATCCACGGTGTTTTATAATACTCAAAGTGTGCGGATAAGTCGACTCCCCGCTCGAGTTGTGCCGTGGCTAGAGTGGTCCCAACAGTATTGAGAATATTCTGGAATAAAAAAAGCCTGTTCTTTGAGATTTCTCTGCAAAAGTCTGAGCTACTGAAATAAATAGTAAGTATATAATATTTTAATGCACAACACTCACATACACCGCGTTTCGCGCAAGTGAAATACAATCGCGATCTAAGCCTTAGGAACATTGTTACGCGAGTGAACCAGTGACGTTTCACCATACGTCAAGTCGAATTATTTAACAGATACCATAGCGTCACGCTGAAATTTTCGTTCATGTCGGTTCGTAACTGCCTTACATAAGGACCATTCATTATAATCCGAATAGTGTATTATCTACGTTTAGTTTGTCAAACCGCTCTTAGAATTTCGTTCCGATTTCCTTAGGATACGCTATACAAGCTAGTATATATATAAAGAGAGAGAGAGAGAGACAATCTTCAGATTCTTCTTTTTCTAAATCGTGATTACGAAACCCCAGTGTCTGTCAACGCAGTGAACTACGCTCACACACTTATTATTCCCTTTGCATTCCTTCTTGCGGGCGCATGACAACGGTGCCAAGCACAGGGTTACGCGCGCACGGCATCGGTGCCAAGCACAGAGCCGTATTGGTATAGTCAGAATCCTTATCAGCAGTGGCATCCCACCACTCTGACATCGTCTCCAGGCGGATTCCTTACGCCGGAGACTCTGCTTTGAAAATCTGCTTACTCCAACCTCCTAGGCCTTCACCTCGTTAATAGACATTGAATAAAAATAAAAATTACAATTATCTCGTAACAAGGACTCACAGAGACGTTCCTTCATGTTAGCCTTCTATCTATCTCTCTCATTAGCTATTTTAGTTATAAGACATTTATATGCCTTTATAATTTCATGTATAATTATGTACTTGATATAATATTCCCACTGTTTCCACTGTAACCTGCACTTGCACATATAAAATATACTGCGTTCTGCTATTACCATTATCCGTAAAGACTATTCTATATTAAACAATCAAGTTACTAAGGTTTCAGATTAATAATATTTTTACAATCTCATTGTTTATTTAGACGAAAGTATATTCTTAATAACGACAAGATCTTGACATTATCCATTATAAAAGCTGGAATAATATAAATCATTTCATGAAGTGCATCCTTCCCCACCCACATATATATATGTATATGCATTTATTGAATTGTAACTGATTTTATTGTGTATGTGTAGACGTGTGCCATTGCATCGGCATACGCCTTAATTACCTCACTGTGTTACTTGCTATTGTACAATTCCATTAAAATCACCGATTCTCTTGTACAACGAACATATGCCATTGCATCGGCATACAATCCTTTAATATTTTCTACTAAGCATTTTAATTTTATGCAGCATCCTTGTTTTATCGGCAGCCTTTTTCCTCTTATTCGAGCATTTTCTTGAAAGGAAGATATTAAGCATTCATAAATCTTTGTCCTTTTTATTCAGTTACTTAAATCAATTGGTGCCATAACATCTCTTGCCAGAGGAATTTATAGTTCATTAACCATTAAATCTGAATCTTACATTACTAAGCATAGATCTTGCTCACTTTTAGGGAAGCGCCTTACTGGAGCTACCCGCCTCTATCCTTGTCCAGACTGAGGAGCGCCTTACGGGTGCCTCCCGGCTCAAGCATCCTATCCATCCCGTCCAACTCATAAGACCACCCCTTCTCCATCAAGATCAGGAAATTTAACTTGTGAATTAATAACCTGTACAGTGCTTAGCATCCTTCAATCTCAGGGGCGCAGCTGACAGCCGCCACCCGCCTCAATTATCCTTCTCCTACAACCCGCATAACCTAACCCTGCCAAAGCATTGGTAGTAGGCATTAATTATTAGTACTTTTATAGTACCCTGGCAACGGATAACTAAAGTCACAAGAGTCCTTTTCACTCAATAATTAATTTTATCAATTGCTATTTTAACTTGTCCGACCAAAAATGTTATTCTTAAACTCAATCCGTTAGATGCCAAATAAACATCGCGGGGGCGTTAAACAGAAGGCAAGGCAGCTACGTAAGGAAGCTTGCCGACGAGCGGCCCTGTTGTCTCAACACATGGACCCCACCAAACCCCGTATAATACAAGATATCACGGGGCACGATCTAGTTCCTCCATCGTACATCAAGTTTTTATTACAAAACAGACTCATAAGCACATTTAAATACGCTCCACGTCCATTACATTCCACACAAAGACACTTCATTCCGGATTCGCATTCTTTACCAAGCTCTTACAGGGCTCACACGCGCAACCCTCGGCTGGTTAAACAGCGTTCGACGACAGAAACTCTAGACATAGAATTGATAGATTTAACACAGGACGACACTTTCAACAACAAGACAGCCACCTACATTTACCAACTGGAGTCCTATTCTCTCACTGGAACTCCTCGCAAATTACCGTACCACCTTCATTACTTCCACCGGGCAGGATAACTGTACATTCTCTCAACACTTCATTGTAACTCATTACCAGCAGCTATATAATGTAAACCACATTTGTATTCATTAATTATATAACTATAAGTATTATCACTCATTTATATTACACTTTTAACTATCATATTGTCTCATTGTTAAATAAACAATTGTTTAGTCTCTATTCCTATCAATAGCCATAATCTTTATATCACCTACAAGCACCATATTTCCCCCTTTCACCATCTGTCCGGAAAAGCTCTCGGCATCCCAGGCAGTGCCGGTGTAAGCAGGTAGGCCTAAATAAATAGAGAGCAGGCAGATCACGATCCCTAGGGAGACGCGAGACGTTACAGTTGTTGACTCGGATCCGGAGGACGGTGACGACGAGCGCTCGCCGCGATCGCGTCGATCTCGCCGATACGTCGAGGTGGTGACGATTTATCCAGTGACGAAACTGACGCTGGTCTGGATCGCGATGCTCACGCAGTTCGCACTGAGCGTCGCAATCTACTACGGATTGTATCTCTGCGCGACCAATGAGACATTGTGCGCAAACGCTCGCGTGACGATGGCGAATCTTCTGGCATGCGCGATCGCAATGGCAGCGTCGTTCTACGTGCGATCCTCCGCGCACGTGCAACCGTTGGTGTAACGCGAAATCGCGTTACTCAGCGATCGGTATTCACGCGTACGAGAACATACGCGTGGCGTAGTAACCGTAGCAGTAGTGGCGATTCGAGGCGACCGCGGCAACGGCGCTCGACGCGATCACTTGCAAAAACGATCGATCTCGCGTTCGCGATAACGCGCCAGACGAGAGGCGAACCATCGTTTGTACGGTGACGAAATAAAACGATCGACTTCGCGCCACAGAACCAAGTGGCCGTCTAGTTCTTCGCCGGCGCAGCGGCGGCGATCCTCCTTCCGCCATCGTGTCCTTCTCCCTTTCGTCGCGACATCGTTCATTCTTCCGGTACCGTCGTCGAAAGCGCGCGATTCCGCGATCGCGCAGATCCGCGCGTAAAGTTCCACGAACGACGGACTCAATTCGAACAGGTGTATCCAATCGAACGACGCGTCGTCGGCGCGCAGTCTCGTGACGTCATCAGTTCGGCGCGTCTCGTTCGCAATTTCGTCGCGACGTAGTTCTAGACGACAACGATTGAACGTTTCTCTATTGCGCGACGCGCGACGCGCTACTGCGCACCGGGTCAACGTTGCAAGTATCGACGATGCCGCGAGTGCGACGCGCGCGAAATCCGACAACGTCGCGACTGCGCCCATCGCGGCGATTGTTGCGCACACGATGACGAATCGAACATTGGAATCGTCGTAGCGATCCAGCGACGACGCGTCTGTCGTCGCAACGGCGTCCGCGCGCGACGCGCCGTTGACAACGGCGACGCAAGCTCGACGCAGGATTCGTTTGGCGGCCGCTCGTTCGCGCCTGTCCGAGATCGCGGTCTCGGTCGTGCGAATCCCTAAGCGCAACCAACGAGCGACGCGCGCCGCGATCGACGAGACGACGCGAGCGCGAGCGCGCGATCGAAAACCGGCGTTCATTCGGAGAGAGAGAGGGATTCGATCTCGATGCCGATTCACAGGTCCCCCCTCCACGCGCGATGACTACTGACGACACCGAGACGACACCTTTCTCGACACCGGTGTACGATCTGTACACCAACTGTTTGCGCAATCGATGAGTCTGCACAGTGAGTCCGATTTCACGATCGATACGACGGACGAGCTTCTGCGACGCGTGCACGCTCGATCGATCGAATCGACCGCGTCGTCGTTGAACCGCGAGCGACGCGGTCGAGTGCGAACGCGATTGATAAATTTGCACGATCGGCCCACCGACGGTCGTACTAGACTGAACGAGTCGATTGTCAAGGGTTACCGCAGAGCCATCGATTCGATGTACGATTACCTGGATAAAGTGGCCGATGGCGAACGAGACATCGCGCGATGATTGACAGCGGTGCGAACGGATATAGAACGCCTGTGGGTGCGATTGAGAACGTTGCGAGAAATCGAGCGCGTGAACGAGCAATTGCGACGCGCGCCTCCGTGTTAAGAAGACGACGAACGCCGTGATCGCTCTCGCGCTACGCCATCATGACTCGTCACACCGTGGACTATTACGTGACATTCACCAAATTGTGGCATCTGACTCGAGCTTTCGAACCTACCTCGGTGCGAACGCGTCGCGCCGATGTCGGGCGATTGTCGCGCCGATTGGCCGCTCTGTCCGTGCCGCTCGACTGTTCTCTGACCGATTCGGTACTGCACGCGACAAACGTGGCGTTGTTCACCACAATTCGAGACGCGCAGCGCGCCGTCGACGCCGCGTGCAAGTACGCGGATTTCTGCGAATCGCTAAGCTGCACGATCGACTGGAGCGCGCGCAACGACAACGAGCTCTTCTCGTGATGAAAATCGCCGCGTCGAGCGATCGCGAACGAGGTGTTCGCTAACGTTAATGTCGCGCGTTTTCGCGACGACCGGTAAAGCGCGAGGTTTCGAGACGATCGCAAATCGATATGCGAGATTCGGCATACGCGCTACTGATCGCACTGCGCGATGGGGATATTCGGATTCGGCGCGTTGCGAGATCGCTTCGCGTCGGTTGTACAGGACGGCGCGCTATCAAGCGGATGCTACGTCGCGTGTTTGGACGTGACGCCCATGGTGGTGTACGCGATTCGCAGCAGCGCCAACGAACGCGAATTCGTCGATTTGTTCCGTCGTCGCATGGAATCGAGCAAGGAGGTGCGCTTTCTGCGCGAAAATCCGCCATACGCTCTGCGATACACTCTGGACAATCGGGCACCTCGGGCCAAGTGACAGACGCAACTGCAGCGACTGTTGGACTCCAGACCAGTGACCGCGCGAATCACTCAGGTAGCGTACGCCTTGAGCGATAACGCGAACGGGTCGGCGACTCTCGCTCCGATTCGCATAAATGATATGGTACCGCGCATCCGGGAGATTTTGCTGCGCGACTTCGTGCTGACCGCGCAGCGTCCGTCGCCGTCCCCGACGCTCGTTTCCTCCCATCGCTCGGAGCATCGAACGACGGAGAATGGGAGCAGCGGCGCGACAACCGTCGCGAACGCGATCGTCGCCGACGTCGAAGCGAAGAAACGCGGGACAGACGGAGTCGCGCGAACCGGTGCGAAAGTAGACACTCGCGCCGTCGATCGGACCTGCGATTCGGCGACAATGTTCGCTCGGGCGAATCGTCTCGAGTTCGATTACGACGAGGGTGAGGGAGAGGTGAAGGCCATAAACGGGTTGGTTGCGCACAGTGGCGATCGTCCGCGTTTAATAATGGCACGGGACAACGATGTCTTCGTGTACATTCTGTCGAAACTGACGCACGACGCAAACTCGTCGTCGCGCGACCTCGACGATGATCGCGCCGACGATTTCGACGACAAGTGGAACGACGCGAGGCCGAGATCATGGCGAAAGCAACGAACGACAGTGGCGAACAACGACGCGGCGATGACCGTGGTCGACGTATATCTGATGTATCACGAGAGCACTAACAACGTGTTGCTCTGCTGGAAATATCTGAATCTGCACAATGGCACGTGTTGGATACTGTTGCTGTGGCTCGGTGTGTGCTTCGGCGACTTCACCTTCGGTGTGCTCGACAAATCAATCACCACTATGACGCACTACTATCCTCTGCTCGAGCGTCACTTCATCTCCGTGAGCGCGTCGCTGCACCGAGGCGACGACAACGGGACGAGTGCGGTGATTCGTCTCTTCGCACCAGCTTCGCGCCAGCTTCGCCAGGCTCGGGTCTCCATGTTGGAGAGGGAGTCTCGCCCGGGAGTCTGTCGTCGTAAACGGGACAGCCCACCGGGAGAGACCTCCCTCCCTCCCTCCCTCACCTCCCCCCCATGCGAGGAAGAGGAGAAGCTGACCCTCGCCACTCTCCTCCTCTTCCTCTTCTTCTTCCTCCTTTTCTCGTCACTTCCCTCTTCCTCCGCCGAGGTTGACGACTCTCCGCTTGTTACCTCGGCGTATGTTTTCTTCCTCCTGGACGGCTCTGGTGGAGGGGGCTAAGTGGGGATCCTAGGAGTCCTGCTCGTCTGAAGCTCCTCCTGGAGGTTAAGCTTCTCCGTCTGCAGCCTCCTAATCTCCCCCCTGAGCTCCTCGTTCTCCCTCATCACTTCCGGCCTGTCTGCTCCTCCGTCCTCTTGCGCTGCCGTTCTGGCGATTAGCGTTGCTGTGGCTGCCCGAGTGGTGGCAGCAGCCCGGTTAAGCAGGCCGGTGAAAGTTCCCTTCAACGTATTTGAACGCATCGCCACCAGCTTTACCGCCCCCAAGGTCCGCCCCACCTCATCGACCAGCTCCGCTGCACTCGCCCCCCTGATAAGATTCAGAGAGGAGACGTCTCTGAATACTAGTTCAACCGGACGCTTGTCCGCCAGCGTGTGCACAAGCCCTCTTTCGAGGAGGCTCCACGCCTCCTTTCCTAACCTCTCGAGGCGCTCCTCTCTCCTTTCCTTCGCCTCTTTCTCTCTCCTCTCCTTCAAGCCAACCCCTTTGCCGGTCGTGGCTGGTCTACCCCTACCCCTTACCACTGGTATAAGGGCCGGGACCGGGCCCTCAACAATTTCGGCCGCCGACGTGGATCCTGTACTAGTAGAGGGCCTCACCCTCTTTGTTCCAGTGACAGCGCCGCTGTTCCTCTGGTTGGTCCCCACTGGATGCAGCGTTGTCTTTCCCCCTGCTCCACGGATCTGGTATCTGGATCCCTGCGAGGAGGACGTCGGTGACGACAACCGGCCCCGCGATCCTCGCCACCGACACCCCCTTTCTTCCCGGACCCCAGACTTTCCTTTCCCCGGTTGGCCCCTTGTGACTCCCCGTTATTATTGGGGGCAAACTCCCTCTGCTTCTTCGAGAAGAGGGGTCCGGGCTTGTTGGCCCCTGGTACTGGCGCCCCCCGGCCCACGAGGGCCCCGGATCCCAGGGACATGCTTGTCCCTCGTTGGGTGGCCGCTCTCGTTACCCTTCGCAGAGAGCTCACCCTACCAACCCTCCAGTGAGGACGGTAGTCCCGGCTACTATCCTCAGTAGCCGTTGAGAGGGATTGACTATAACCCTCGGTAGATGGTCCCCCGGAGACTATTTCCCCGAGGTCCATTTGCTCTCTCTCCCCGGGGGGAGGGGAGATCGCACCCGCCGGCAGATCTCTGCCCATCCTCGCTCCTCTCTCTTCCTCTGTCGAAAAATCACCTGCCAAAGCAGATGGTGAGCCCTTAGGCGGGTTGTTACACCCGCCTTTTCGGGACTCTGAGTCCGAAGACTCGGAGAAGGTTTTTTTGTTTAATAATTGAGATCTCATACTAAGTCCCACGAGTACGTCAGGAAGTGGGCGTCGACCCCGGGTAGAGCCCCCGCATTACCCGGGGTCAGGCTAGCATGCCTCTTGGATTCGCCAGGTGCCCAAGGTGAGGAACCACTAGCGACAGGTCACTGCCATTCGTCCCATAAGCGTGGCATACCTCAACCGTAGGATTACGTGGTGTTCTACAGAGGACCCGTCTCGCGGTCCGGCCAATTAAGGCAAGATCCCCGGCCCCAGAGACATGACCTAGGGTTACGGTGTGGTAGGCTAGGGTCTGCCGGGGTTGCCTGAGTCCCCTGTACCAGAGTGTCTAAGCACTCTGGCCCCTCGCAATTGTGTCAGGTTATACGTCCTGACAAGTACGGGTTTGCAATCAGGGTTTTCCTTCCCCTAGAACGGTTGCCTTCACCCGGCTCACGAGCCCGTTCTGCCCGCGCTGTAAGGTCCTCTGAGTCCCACGAATGAGACCCCCTGGACCCTATTTAAAACCTGGAGGCAACTGCCCATCCAGGAGTATTATGGACGCTCTTAGTCTGGCCTCTGTACACACTCTGGCATGGTAGAACCTGCCAGGGGCCGAAACCCCCGCCGGCACAGCTCTGTACATCATAGGGACACGCAAGCTCCTCCACCACGGCAAGGTGGCGTCCACGGGGGAGAACGCCCGACACCTGGCCGAACTTCACGGAGTCGTGATATTGTCGCTGTGCTGGTTGCGACGGGCGAACACCATGAACTCGGCCATCGCGGTCGCCGAGGAGCGATGATTTCGCGCGCAGATCGCCGACTCGTATCATGACTCGGACGATCGCGACGAGAACGAGGAGGACGATCGTCGCTGCCGCGACGAACTCGATTCTGCGTCGACGCGACGACGGCTCGTTCCGTCCTTGTTCCGGAAGGATCGACGGACCGAACGCGCGCGAGAAACGAGCGGTTACGGTAACGAGGATGACGGTGTCTCGTCGGACGATTGCTCGCGCGATCGCGATCGAACCGCGACGTCTCGCGGAACGATCGCGCGCGAGATCGAACGATTCGACGGCGGGGACGATGTCGTCGCTTCGGTGTCGGTGATAAAAGCGGCGTATCATCGAGGCGATCGCGCGCGCGATCGCGACAAACCGTGCCAACTGCGCAATCGAATACTCGCTCAATTCTTCGGCAAGATATTGTACTACGTGCGAGAGTTCGTGATATGCGATCACGTCGGCATGGCGTTTCACAAGTCGTTTCGCGTGATCGATTGCGCCGCGATCGATTGCATGTGCGCTTCGATCGCGGCCCGTCGCGACAACGTCGTCGACGCGAACACTGCGTGACCGATCTCGACAATGTAAGATCTGTGGCAATAAAGGGGTGCCGTACGGTGCACTATGGGAGAAGACACGAGCGAGTCGTTTCCTCACCATCATCCGTCCCGCTTGCGACGCAAAGATTCCTCGTTGCTGCTGATCCCGATGGCGTTGCTGCTGCTCGCGGTATGCGCGATCGCGTTCCTCGCGCTTGTGCGAGCGATACTCGCGACCGTTGGCATCGGCAGCGACGATGAATCGCGTCGGCCATCGACGCGATCGTCCGATCGCGAACGACGCTGCGACCGCGACGACGCTTTCGGAGACGATCGTCTGGCGCCGTTTGATCGCTCGGATGTCGTCGTGCCCGAATGGTCCGAGGACACGCGCGAGTGCGATGATCTCGGACGCGCGCGCGAATACCTCGTGGCCGACGGTTACTCCGCGTGCTTCGAATGCGTCGAATCTCTGCGAGCGTCTCTGCGCGTGTGCGCGCACGTCAGCGAACCGGTCTCCGTGCACGCGTACGACGACGCGTTCGCCGGCAACGGCGATCGTCGCGATCTCGGCGGCGCGGACTTTACTCTCCGAGCCAACTCGTCGGACAAGGGTTACTGCGTCAGCGAGGCATTGGCCGAGCGACTGCGTGATCTGACTGCGCCCGAGAGACGCCGCAGCTACGCGGCTCGCACGCGACGTGAGTGCAACGAGTACAACGCCGACTGGATCCTCGTGCGAAAACGAGCGACGCGAGACGCCGCGGACAGTTCGTTCAATTTCGCGTGTCGATGCAAGTATCCACATTTCATGGCGAACGCGACTGGACCGATGTCCTCGTGCTCGTGTGACATCGGTTGCAACGGTCGCGGACGTTTGGACGCGGCGTCTCGCTCGTCCGCGATCGATCCGTTCGTGAACGGCCGATGCGAATGCGACGGCGGTTGGGTTTCCGAGTACAACGACGTGATCGGTCCGTTCTATCGCGAGGCGACGATTGGCGAGTGGTCGAGCATGCTGGCCAGGATATCGATAGCGATGCGATGCTAGATCTCTTGTCCGAATTCATCGATGAGAACTTTCTCGCGATCATCGCGCGCGAACGAGTCGACGGCGAGGACACCCGAGTGAAGTTGAACAATCCGTGTACTCCGTGCCCCATCGTGGCTACGAACGACGGCGAGGCGTACTTTTGCGGCGACGACTTCACGATTCGAAAGCGCAACAACGCCGATCCGTTCATCGCGATAGCAAACATCGGGATTCGTCGCGATCGCAATTATCTGCGCGGCAACGGCGGTAGATTTCCCAACGCGTGTCTCAAAATCACGGCGTCCGAGGGCCTAGTGCCCGATCGATTTCTGCTGCAGTTCATGACGCAGGACGACGCGAGTGCGAAGAAATTCGCCATGGAGATAAGTGTTCTGGTGAACGAATCCAGCGTTCGAAGGATGTTTCGGCGGACAGGACGACGATTTCGACGCGTCTCCGAATTATCGGAGATTCGCGTGATCGCTGTGCGTGCCGGAAGACGATGCGTTGAAAGACTGCGGCACGGTGTGAACGTTCGACCATCCGTCGATTTCGAATCATTGACAACGAGTCTGCGAGTCGCTTCGTCTCTTCTGGGGCAGCGCCCACACCGATCTGGCGTTCGCTTCGGATCGTTTGAACTTTCTGTTGCCCTTTTACAGCGACAGACTGTTCGTTAATTATTATCTCTGTTACCCCCGAGGCATGTTGGTGAACGATGCCGAACGCATGATTCATGGACATCTCAGACAAGAGGTTTATGAGTGTCCGGATCGGCGCAGACTCGACAATTTGGATTACTTTTACGGAAAATACGTGTACACCGATCATGAAACGGAGCACAATATGGCGCGAGCAATGTTGCCCGTGTGTCTCGTGCGACACACAGACAGCGTCGACGGTTCTGAGTACATCCGATCGACGATCAATTGCGCGCATCCGAACGACACCGCTTGCATCATGCTGCACAGCGATCATCTGACGATTTACGCGCGTCTTCTGTAGTACCCGTCGGACATCCGAATGTTGCGATTTTGCGTCGAGCGAGGCAACTGCGGCGAAAACGATTACGACTACGACAAGAACGCGGTGTATGAATAGAGCGAACGACGAGCGAGAAGGAAAGCGGGCGGGATGTTGCGGAAGGGGGGGGGCGAATAAGAAATACACGAAATATGGAAGAACGAATTCTCTCTTATTGATCGGTGAGCGTGTCGATGCGCGCGTGAACGTTCTCGTCGCTTCGACGAGTCGCGAGGAAAAGATTGGACCACGACGGCACGAAATTGCATTAACAGGCGCCGCATGGTGCGTACGTCAAGAGCCAAATATCTCGAAACTGATCGTCGTAACGAGATCGCACTCTCTCGATCGTCCTCACATCGAGGCTGAACGGTAATCGCACGAACGCGCAGTACGGACAGTGCTCCGTGTGCAACGCGTTCAGTTCGGACCTCGACGCCACGCGATTCATCGACACCGTGAACAGACACGCGTGACAGCGCATCGTCAATTTTTCGGAACCGTCTCGGTAGTCGATGTACCAATAACCGATCGATGTCGATCCTCGTCGGCCCTATCTTCGTCGAGTCGTGGCACGATCACGTCATCGTCGCCCCGCTCGTCCTCGTCGTCGCTCGGATTGTCCTCGTCGTAGCTCCGCTCGTCCTCGAGCGCCACGTTTTCGGCTTCGGACAGAGTCTCCTCGTCGGACGATGCGCGAAACGTCGATACGCACGACGGTGTCGCAACCACGGCGAAACCGTCGTCGACCAACGATTCGACCGTGCTGCGCGACGCCAACCAATAACTGTTGTCAGGGTCGATGAAGCTGCCGGTCCGTTGCTCGGGATCGCGGTACGGGAAAGCACCCTCGCCGAAAGTAGACCACATCACGTCGTAATGATACGTCGTGCAAGCGCATCGACAATACGTTCGTCCGCGACAATTCGGGGAATGTTCCGCGGAGTGTAACATCCCGCTATTCCGAGGCATAAAGAAGGAAATTTTTCTTCCAAAATCTAATTGCCGTAAAGATTTCCACTTAATGGATAACTGAATCAAGAAAAGAAACAAGGTCGTCAGGCACGCACCTTTCTTTGTCGCTGTTTTTGGCTAACCAACAGGTCACGAACTATCTGTATCCTACATCTCAAGCGCCTTCTATATTCGTCGGAACCTGTAACAATAATATTTTAATACCCTACTCTCTCCAATGACGTACTTATGCGCATATAGTATACGTACATATACTACACTTTTGAAATTGCACCACATTCACTTATTTAACACCCTATATAACCGATATTTTTATATAATATCTCGCGTAATACCTTTTCTTATATATATATATATAACCAGTATATTGTATCCTATTATATGAAGTAATACACTTCATCTATGATACATACATATATATACATCTGACCTAATAATTCATTACTTTAAAAATATTTGATGGCGACCTTCTAAACTGCCAAACAATTGCAGAAAGGCCTGGAAGACAGTAATAAGTCATATATAATTTACAGCTTCATTTTCAATATATTTAATGGATAGACTAATGATATATATATATATATACCTAATTGTACCATAGCTATTAAGTACAGAGACTTAATTTAACCACTTACCATCTTACCTAATAAGCCATTGTTATAATACAATTTATTAACGTCAAATCCTAGTATATTACTAGCTTGGCAGACCTATGCTTAAACCTGTCGACGAAAAGCAAATAAGGATAAAATAATGATTAATAACCGCGATACACTAAAATTTTAAAGGTTTAAACCCACCTGTGCAACAAAAAGGCGTAACAAACTCATTCATAGTCCCTAAAGCAGTACACCGCGGTAGCCTTAAGGCACGTCGCGCCACCGTCGTCTCGCGGCCACCGAGCGACCCACTCGCGCTCCTCCTTACCGACTCGATCAAAATTGTTGCTGAAAAATATTAATTTAAAAGATTATTGTTTGCGCACAAAGAATACCCGAGCAATAACCTCTAGACCGGCATAACCACCATAGTTACCTTGTTCTTGATGTTATTACTAATACTTCAATCGCTTTTTCACATGATCACCCACACAATAGATATATATACACTAATAATTAATCCCCCATTAAGATAAGTCATCAGTAACAGTAATTGACAAATTCCTGCTACTAAAAACTTAAACGAATAGACAAAATCAACCTCCACCGTGTAACGCAAGCCACGGACTACTCCACCACCTTTCTCGCTATCTCCTCGATAAGATAAACCGTGCATTCCTATACCATGACTAATCCAAGCAGAGATCTTTATTCATATCTCCTCACCGTAAATAACTAACACCTTTTACTCACCTCTTTCTTACTAATACTTTGCTTTCAAATACTATCTAATAACCCTAGAGAAAATAGGAAAAATTTTAGAAAAGGGAGGAAGAAAGGAGGGAGTATAACAAGTAGTAACGCAAATTTAATTGAAAATAATTATACTGTATAAAAATCCTTGTACAGGCATTACAATATTAACGCATAACGCCTATAGGTGTCGATCTTGGCATTATGCTCGCTCCCTGTAACGAACAAAATACTTACCAATTAAAAATGTGTTTTTCTAATCGGGATAAGGTTTATTTACCCGAACAAATTTTTAAGACCGTAGGCATCAGGGTCAGGGCTCATATCCAAACCACCATATAGCCAAAAGTCGGCTGCCTCTCTCCTCCTCCATCTCCTTTTCCAACGCACCTCCGTCATTTCGCGGATAGACAGCAGACCAGGAATCTGAATATTTGTCTTCAAGGTCACATCCCCATTGCAGAAGCACTGTAGTAACATACCTTAGTAGTATAACCAAATATCCTAATGTGCATCCAATTGAGCTTACATCCATGCATGCAACACCCTGACATATACTTACTATTATCGCCGGCACCGGTCGGAAGTACCTTCGCCGAGGAAAACGTTGACGGAAGGGATACATATTTTCTCCTCTTTCTTTCTTACATACACGACTGATCATTCGCAACTGACAGCTGACTTATGAGCACACAAAATGGAAACCGACAAGTAACCAACCTCGAAATAGCTAAACACCCTCCCTCAGATAACTACTACCACCTATATGCACTAACGCCGAGCAAATATCCCCGCATGGAACTAGCACCTAGGATTGGACAACAGGCATGAACGTAGCATAAACCTAGAATCACCGCCCTATCAAGCATATCCCTATATAAAATAGGATTCAGAATTGGACAAAATTTCAATAAAGTAATACCCAAGTAAAGGTACGCAATAAAAACAACGATATTAACAAATCACACACTCTAACGCTCCATATTACATAAAAATATCACTGAAAATTAGAATTTCAAAATCAGTCCAAAATAAGGAAAATTATTTTTCTTTGGTCTTAAAAACTTCAGGAACAATATTGATATCATCCCTGGAGCATGAAAATGACGAAATTATAAATAAACAAAATAATTTTGCAAACAAATTTTGAATTTTCACTATCGATAAAATTACAGCGGGAACTCTTAATATGGTACCCCCGAACTCGAAAATTAGGTAGCTGCAATATTTTAATTTGTTAATTTAAACAATCAGACAAATAACAATCAAATCACCGCGGATCCACCTTACCATAAAGACATCAGAGTGTAGTCATAAAGGAAGAGAAATAACGTTTTAGTTATTATTTAAAATTTGAGGTTATTGTTTATAACAATTATAACAAATAACAGATGCTCATTATAATAAGCCCACAAAATTCCTTTAATATTATAAAACAACTTTTCCAGAACACAAAATCCTCTAACATTTCATCAACAGTTCGAAATTACACATACACTAATTAACAAATGAATAACAGCTTAACCAATAGAGCGCGAAAAATCACGCTACCCGCATAATATTCTGTTTCACACAACGGATAGAAAACACATAAAAGAAGTACATCAACAGCTAATAATAATTAATTGCAAAAAATATAATAAATTTATTACAAGCCAGAAACCCAACATAATGCATATCACTGTATTCGTCTTTGAAGTAACAACACCTCGAGATACCAATGATCCCTCTTGCTAACAAAATCACCAAACATTATTTCGTTCCCCTAAAAATTACATTATTAACCATGGATTATCTCGACGCCATGTGACGCGCAACGGCAATAAAACTAATAGTATTACACTTACTTTCCCGAAAAAACGAACACTGAGAACACTGAGAACACTGAGAAAAGGAGCATAATGGATAACTTATATAAAATCACGTCAACAAGCCCTTCCCAGTTTCCCCATATTTAGGAACTCCATGCGACTATAGGTCCATAACTCGAATGTATTTCTCCTCGGCTATCTTAGAAACCGTTTCGAGCCTTTTCGAACCCCATGGCCGCATTCAAACATTAATCGCTAACGAAAATGACATGTCTCAACCAAAAGAAATAATGCAAACCACGAATACATAAACGCCACAACATAACACGTCCGATAAACGTTATCTAATCTGTTATTCCAAGAACACTTAATCGATATTTGTAAGAATGCGCTGCGTAAAAAAAATATATGTAAGAGAATACGTAAAGGACAAAGATAACAACGGAAGTATTCACGATAACTCATGCATGAGATCATCTCCGAACGACTCTCTCTCTCTTTCTACTATCCTCCCATAAGCGGATATCCCTACCAGAGCCTTTTCCCCTCCACACCTATATCCCCGACCTGACGAGTTGAGAATACAGAAGCCAGAGAGTCAGTCAGTCCCCGACAGCCGAATCAGACGGTCACTCTTGAAGATCCCAAAGTTGACAAACAGTCTCGCGCCACTTAAGAGTCCTTCATTTATTCTCGCTAACCGCCCCTTCGGGCGCCACGTTGTTAAAAGTAAGTTACTCTATACGCATCATAGATTTAAAATATTTTCTCGTTCCCTTGTACAAGGGGCTGAAACAACAGACAATTGCGACAAAGTCATTGGTTAGTTTGGCTGACCTCTGAAAGGTGGAACTTTTTAAAGCATAAATAATTTATTGAATATATATATATCACGCTTTTATATACTCTGCCTAATTGCACACGACATGTAACGCAGTAGGGACCCATTTTCATTTATTTGCTCTAAAGTATCCTTATTAACCAGGCAGCTCCCAGCGTTGTCGAGCTCCCGGTTTCCTCGCAACTTATCTATCAGAAACTCCCTTCAGGATAACATTCCCCTTGCATTCCATACAAATCGGATCTGGTAGCACCATGCATTGTCGAGCCATAATCAGGCAGCTCCATGCATCGTTGAGCTCCTAGTCAAGCCGCTTTGCACGCATGTTGATGCTCTAGAACGAATTTAAATTTTAAGAATCCTTCTGGCAGCTCTAATAATTGAGCTCCATTCTCTCCACAGACTTTCCTGGTAGCTCCAAAGGGGTAGAGCTCCAACAACCTGGTACTGTTCCAACGCGACTGCACCAACCTAACTGCACCTGTATCCAATCCTCCAACAGTGAGTAAATTAATGCACCTGGATCACCCTCTGTAACACAAAATAATAATATATTCGAAATAAGATAACAAACCCTCCAATAAATGCCAAAGCGTAGTGGAGTCGCCGTACGTAGGCGAAACTTAGTTAAAATAGCTCGTACTAGAGCATGGATAGAGGAACAAAACAAACAACTAAAATCAGATCACGCGACAGAACCAGCAAGCTCAACGAAGGAAATAGAAAACGAACAATTAAAAGAATCATTCAAACATGTATACGATAGGTCTATTTCGGATGTGATGACCTTATGTAACCAAAATACAACGGGCGATATTTCGACCTCAGAATTAGGGCAGGTTTCATTTACGGACACAACCAGCCAAGCTAGCCTCCATTTGTCAACATACTACTCATACGCGCACACCCAAAATACCACAAATATTAGACCTCGTTCCTTTGGAGAACAATCAGATATAGAAGCTATTACCCTTTCTGACCAAGAAAACGAAGCGGACAAGGCTTATTACATTGCTAATGTATCACCCTTTTTGAGCAATAGATCTAACCATTAGAATTGGAAGCTATTATTCAAACGACATATATCTTTCACACGTATTTACCTATCTCTATTCAGGAATATTATGTATGACCGTTGCTTTTATATAATCTACAAATATATATATATATATCCAGCACATTTAGCCTACCATATTATTGAATGAATAACCATCTTGTTCCAAACTCCAAACAAGCAGATAATATTGGAATATCTCTCTCTTTCGATATTGTCCTCGGCGCCCCTGGCTATTGCCGGTGAATGCAGGTAGGCCTAAAATAAAACAGAGGACAACCGTTATCGTCGCTCTTAGGAAAGACGAGACGTTACAACGTACACCGTACGTACCTCGCCGAACCTGCCGCCGAACCGAACGTACCTCGTGGGCGTCATCGTGTACTCGTTGTATCTCAACTGATCTCGCGCAAAGTTCAACGCCGCGAACTGTTCCCTGTTCAGCTCGACGCTGAATTTGCATCCGATCGATCGACCTGACCGAATGAGAAATCCCTGCAGCGCGTGATCTAAATCGCCGATCGCTACAGGTACAAAGTGGGGGGGGGGGGAAGTGTAAAAGTACCAGCGTCCATCGCAGCGCTCCTCAGTGCGCAACCGATGCTCGCCCGACGCCGAAGGGCTATCGGTTTCGTCGCCGTGTGTAACTATACGTTACACGCGGCGACATCCGTTCGAACGTCCTCGCGCGGATGCGAATGCGTTTCAAGGGGAACGAGGGTCGCTGGATGACACTAGACACCGAATATTGGTCGCACGTGATCGCTGAATTTGCGACCATTGTAGGATGAGGATGACCGTGCGTGGTACGAGTAGCGCGGTACGAGTAACGTGTTCGCAGAGTTTTGTCGGAATTTGTTAAACACTACGCGTACGATACGAAGCGCGCATTCGCGTTTTTTATAATAAAAAAAGATGCTAAGGCAAGAAACGAAGCGAAGAAATGATCGTTGTTAACGTTTACAGGTTGCGTGAGAAGTTCGCGGAGCGCGATGCACCTACGATGTAAATTGTATCGTTGATCAATAGTAAATACATATATGCGCGTGGATGAAATGTGAGTTTCTTAATCCCTATTATCCATCGCGCAACAAATGCGCCAGATGCTTCACGCGGAGCGTGAACGCTAATGAAATCTAGTGGTACACAACAAACGCAATCGCGGCGTTTGCGCTCGATCGCACCACGCGTAGCGTTCATTTCATGTCTTATCCATAACATAGTCGTTCGTATTTTTTCAGCCACATAAATAGCGATGTTATCTCACGGAAAAAACAACTCTTAGATCAATCGACTGTCTAGTGTCGATTGGTGGGAGAGCGTTGCTCGTTCGCTGTTTCGCGTATCGCCGTTGATCCGCGACTGGTTCACGATCAGAAACGTGAGAAACCATCCAGAAACGACCGTTCGTAACGAGTTTGCGTTTGTTCGATACCGCGTTTCTATTCCTCTCGGAGGAGCACGCTCCGTTCGTGGCGTCGAGTCATTTAGTTCGAACGGAGTTCGCGCGTTGCTGTCGAACGCTCGGCGATGGTTCGTTTTGTAACGATCATGTTGCCGGAGGTCGATGAAACGAGAGGCGCGATTACACGACAGCGATTTCGCATGAGAAAATATCCGTATTTTGCGCGTTGCTACGTGTTCGATTTGCTTCAACGTACGGTGAAGACCTTCGTCAACGCGCGTTGTCATTTACGGTCTTTTCCACGCGCCGTGTCGTTAGCGAATCACGTTATGAACGCGATCGCGAACATCGCGACGAACGACGGCGAGGAATACTGCTGCGACGATCACAGTGATCAACGCTATCCCTGACTTCTCGCCAATTCATCCAGATAAAGACGAATGTCAACAACAATGACGATCTCGGTGACTATGCCGAGAACGAAGAGTCGTTATTGTCGAGCGAGAGCGACGATGACGATTTTGTTCGCGAGGAGGATCGCGTGACGTACGATCTGTCGAGATTGTTGTACGTTTTCCACTATCAATCGTCCGATCGCGAGATGTGTATCGATTGTAGATTCGACTAGATGACGATAGCTTCCGAAGTTTCGACTCGACACTGGCGCGATGTCGTGTATTGGTTATTGCGCATTTTACCGATTTTGTGCAACTACTGCAAGATCACTGTGATATCGCGGCGCGATATTCATCCGAGCGTGATTCGTTACAAAATTGCACGGGGTTGGATGCGACGCGACGTGTGCGTCCGTTGCGCTCTGTCGCGCGTAACGAAACAAATTATTCCCGAATTGGTCGTTGCCGTTCGACGATGGTGAGTTCGGCGAAACGACTCGTCGGAGCGCATAGGTGCAACGAGTGCGTTGTTCGCACCTACGCCATTGATCGTCAAACGACGCATACTAGATGCCATACGCAGCGGTAGATGCGTAACCTGATGCGGCAGATATCTGTATCCTTGGTGGAACTTGGTTAAATTTATCGTTAAATTTGTACCTCAGTGCGCGCGACGAAGATCGCAGAACGGTGTCGCATTTCGTACCTTCGTGGCCAGTAACGGTTCCACGACCGAAGACGCGCTAGCTATTCTGAACGATGTGGCGGTCTAGCTGTTGCTACTATGCGAAGAAGGAGAAACGTGTACCGTGTTCGCACGAGTGGCTCCCGATCGATGGGAGAACATGGCGTACTGGTTGTCTCATCTGTTGCCTCTGTTGTCCGAAAGTTTCACTATTTGTTCGCCGCGATCGCGAGATCGACTCGTTTCTTCGAAATTGCGTCTCGATCGAACATCGAGACTCTCTCGAGAGCGATAGTGACGTCGTAGGTCGCCGAGATCGAAACGCGTTCTTTCGATCGTTATCTTCGCGAAATTGAAACGCGCGTTCTTCGATCGTTATCTCCTCAGCGAGAGAGAGAGAGAGAAAGCTGAGTGTTTCGATCGAAAAACCTGCGAGTATCGCAAACGAAGACGTATTAGAGTTTGGAATATTTCGCGATAACGACGACTAAGGCGCGACTACCGGTGAAATGTCGACGATTAGAACGATGAGATTCATCGCGAGGTTGTCGATTGCTATGTTGGCTACTATGACGAGGAGAACGATGGCGCGAACGTTACGACTGATACGGAATCTGTTGACGACCACGGTGATCAACAAACGCGAGCAGGCAATGCACCAAGAGCGATTTTACGATGCGTTATCGCTCCGTAACGTTCCTTCGCCCGTATATAACGAACGCGAATGACTACCCGATCGTTAGTTCGATCGAAAAAAGAGAGAAATGTCATCCGCGGCGAATCGAGGCGATGAAGAACGAATGGAACAATCGTCCATCGTCGCGACAATTCGCGAATATCATCGGATTCGATTGGAAGGAGAACGACAATGTCCGTATTGCGCGTGTCGATACATCGTGGACGAGATGTTCGCGGAGGCGATACGGTACATCGATTACGCTTCGCGCGAGGAACGACGGATCGTCGATTGGATCACACTGCGATCGCATGTGCTGCAGGATCCTCTTCATGTGGAAGAAATGATATCGCGTTTGCTGACGAAGACTAGTGTTTATTGCGATCGAAAGGAAGCCGAGTCTCGTTACCCTTGGTTGTTATATCAATCGATCAATCTGGAAATAAACGTCGTGCACAACGATGACGATGAAAGTACGAACGAGAAAGGAACAGAGCTGATCGCCTCGCTCGAAAGTTACGAATTGACCAGTGAGCTATTGAACACATTGCGCTGTATATTCGTGCATCAAGAGCATCGATCGAACATCGAGGCGAGGTACGCCGAAGTCACGGTCAAAATATCGAGTCATCACTGAAAGAGCATCGCGCATTGGTTCTAGCGCATGCTACTGAAAATGTGCGGTTCACGTTAATGGTATGTTTGGACGCGGTGTTTCGTCGTTGCGTCGACTCATCTTGGGACTCGTGGTTGCACGGTGTTTTCGAGTACACCGCGCGAACTCGACCTTGCGAGCACGGATGTTAGAAGTGCGCGATAACGCGCATTGTTCACCGGACCCATTCCCGAGCTGACAACGGCGGTTCGACGCTGGCGAGTTCAACGACACCTGGCACTATCAGTCGTCGACACGACATACTTGTCGCGATCGCCCGCTCCAGCGCACGTGAAGCGAGCGATACTGGACGAACTGTTGTCGTGCGACGCGTCGGAAATCAGAGGCGAGCATCGCGTTCATTTGAAAACGTGTCATTCGCGATTCCGTTTTCACGCGATAGATATAGTAGCCGCGCTCTCATCAAGAAACGACACGACGAAGCGGAGGACGCGACCGTTCGCGTCCGAGGACGGTTCGACGACCGAAATCGTACTGGCCGTGTTGACTGAGGTGACGCAAAGATTGCGCGACGCCGACTTCGATACGCCTGTGATCGTATAGGTGTCCGAGCAATGCAAGAACGTGTTGTACTGGTTGACTCACATGCTTCCGTTATTCTGTTGGCGCTTTTCATTCTGTGTAAAGGTCCTTTGACGCAGCGCACGCGATCGATCGATGCCTTGGCTCTGTAATACGAGATAATAAACCTTGTGTCGTAAATACGATGAGCGTTCGAGTTTCTCTCCCTTCCATCCGTTGATTCGTGGTCTTACGATGTTATCGTTCGCTCGATATCGCAGTCGTGGATCTGCGAGGACAGGAGCAATGGCGCGTTCGCAACGCGCGTTGCGATTCGAAGTGTTCGAAGGGTATCGCGACAACTGCTCGGTGCGATACATACCGTGGAAGTAGACCGTGGTAGTAGTGGAAGTCGAACGGAGCGGCGAAATGACGCGAACCCGTGATCAGACGCGATATAAAACGCTGATGCTCCGTCACGAACGACGACAATATCGAGCGTTTTTTCGCCGGACTTTGGATTCGAGCGTCCCACGTTCCGTTCGCTGCGGATTTTGTATCGTCGATCGATGTCGAGTGCGAACGGCGCAACTTGTGCGAGGTCGTTGTGGAGTCGGTCTAGCGACTTCGATAAGAAAGAACGGTGCCCGTATTGCAGACTTCAATGCGTCGTGCGAGTACTGATCCGCTATGCAGATCGACTCTCGAAGACACTCAGCGATTCCGACGAACCGTCGCTGCCGCAGAAACCGAGCGACGTCGAAGAGATCATAGCGGACGATCCTTCGTCGGCGAAGGTTCGCGAATTGCTCAAAAGGTATCTTGAGTATGCTGGCGTCGATGCGACGATGCGGCCTTCGAAGAGTCCTCGACGCGAAAGCGGTTGCGCGAATGACGGTGGTCTCGGGAGCGAGCTTCAGCGAACGACGACGGACACCTCGTCGATCGCGAGCTCGGAAACGTGGACTTAGACGGATTTCGCAGCGGCCGATCGAGCCGTTGACAACTTCGAGTTCATCGATGGCCATAGAATCGTCGACGATGCGTATCGAGCGCCCTCGAGAACGATCGACGTGGTTGTCGCGTCCGACACGTCGAATCGCGACACCGCGACGCGGCCATCGTCGTCATATATGACCGTATTGAGGAGCGCCAGCGTCTCGACGTCGCGACGTCGCGAAAGCGTCGTCGGTATGACCGAGTAGCAGAGACGAATCGTCGACACGATCGAGCGCGTATGGACGACTGCGGCGCGCGACGGCAATCGTCGCGTGGTGATAGACGGTGTGGCCGGTTCGGGAAAAACGTTCCTGCTCGGACTCATGCTCGATCGTTTCGCGAACGTGTTGTATCTGGTGAAGAAACGCAATTTCATCGATTCCACGACCAAACGATTTGCATCGTACGATAATTTGCTCGCAAAAACGATCGATTCGTATCTGATGAATCTGTCGAACATTCGCAATTTGTACGTTTGGTTGAATCTGCGACGCAGTGTCGCGGGTCGCTGCGAACTGCTCGAACGCATTCGTCGACTGAACACATCCGCGAGTCTCAATTTCGACCAATTGATATTCGTAAACGAGTACTCTTTGATCGAGGGCTCGGTGGCCGAGCTGTTGAACGCGGCGCTCTGCGGACGAACCGTTCTGATAGCGGGAGACTGCAATCAACAGCCACCCATCGGCGAGGTGGAGGATCAAGCGATTCGCACGATGCTCGATTACGACGATATCTGCTTCATGTACGAAAACGTGAGAGCCACCGATCCGCGTCTGCTGCGTCGTTTGGCGTGTTTCACCGCGCGATCCGGCGGTCACGAGTGCGTCACGTTGCCGCGAACGCGCACCGTCGACATGAGTCCGTTCGTTCGACCTCTGCGCGCGATCGCTCCAGATGCGATAGACGCGGACTTCGGTCAATTGCCGCGACTGATCGTCGCGTCCAACGGACGCGTGAACTACGCGATAAAGGCCATCGGCTATCTGACCTGGCGAAATTGTCCGATCTGTCACGGAGCCAACAACGGCTCCGACGTGAAGCGGTCGGTGCTGTCTGCGCAACAGACGCAGCGTCGTCGCGACCGAACGTCGCGACGTTGCTAGAAGCGACAACAACAACAACAATAACAACAACAACAAGAACAACAACAGCAACGACAACAACGCTACCTCGAGCTGCCGAACCGGCGCGCGCTTCGACGATCGTCGCGACGATCCTTACGCGGATGAACATTTCGTGCTGCGCGGTATGCGCTGTCGCATGATTCACGCTCGCGCGAATTGTCCTATGCTGGTGGGATCACGCGTGATCGTGCGCGAGATCGAATCCGACGATTCCGTCGTAGTCGAGACGGAAGACGGTGCATTGTGTCGCGTGCGTCGCACGCTCGTGAAACCTTACGAGTACAGCAGCAAATGGGCGCGTCGAGACGGCGATCGTTTTGACAACGCCTTTCGTATGTTCCCCTCCGTGATGGACGCGGCCACGACGATTTATCAGTTGCAAGGTTTAACTCTGTACGAACTGACCTTTCCGAGATGCTACATCGACGCGCACGGCATGAACGACAAGGCGCTGTACGTGACACTGTCGAGATTCAGACACTACCGACAATTGTCGGGGGTGATCAATTGCCACTCGTTGGTCATCGGTAACAGTGGATAACGATCGTGCGCTGTCTCGAGGTACCGCGAGCGTCGACATCGCGCGAGGAAACATGCACCCGTTGCCGCAACCGCGACGACGTCGTCGCGACGACGAAGATCGCTGCGACGACGAGGACGAGCAGAGAGCCGCGTTGAACGCGGTCATTGCGACGCGATGATGAGCTCGATGTCGATATTATTGCCTCGAACGCGTAGGTCGGAAACTGGTGTACGACATGTTGTCTCACTCCGTTCAGCTTTGCTCCCTGTGGAAGACTGGAGTTCGGTTCACCCCCGCCCACTCCGTACCAAGTAAAATTGAAAATACTGAATTCATTGCCTGCCGTCGAGGAATACTGCAACGAGGATCACGAACTTCGACGTACGTCCTGGCCCAGTTTGGACGTTAAGTTGCAAAGATCGTCGATTTCGACGACCGGCCGAACACGACGCGGCGTTGCAGCGACCGACGCCAAAGCGTAATACGAGGTCACGAGAGAACTGTTGTTCGTGTTGAGCCACGTGTTCACGGTCGACGCTCGACGTCGACGTCGAGTCCGATTCGACGTCAACGGTACTGAGGACGATTACGTCACGGTGAAGGCGCATCTAGAAGACGTCGTGTTCTGGTTAGCCGCCATAATACCGATATTTTGCGAAAGATACTCCGTGGCGGTGATCGATCCGGCCGAGGGCCGTGACGAACATCGCGCGATCAACGCGTCGTTCGATGGTGCAGCGGCTAACGCTGTAGTCAACGACGAGGAGTTCGCCGTTCACGAAACAGCCGCCGCGCTGTTTGAGGACGACGACGACTCGGGTTGCGACGCCTTGTCCCTGTGATTTCTTCCGGTGGCATCGAACGACGCTCCTCGAAATATCCCGCGCTTTGTTTGTCATCGAGTGATAACCGACGAACAAATATAGATAACAAAGAGTACAAGAGCGCTGAGCGATGTCGCGAGTTTGCAGTATAGTTCTGAAAATGCGGCGGTGACGAGTTCTCTCGAGTCACGGCACCGCGCGGTCCGTTGTCCGTATCGGGCGTGTCGTATCCTCGATGGATACTGCCGAGGTTGTTCATCCGAACGAGGAAGTTGGTGTGGAAGAAGGAAGATTGGAACTAGTACGACGCGTATTGAGCTTCCACAGCATCAGTCCGCACATGGCCGAGGCGTATCTGACGTATCCTGTACCGCCTTGGGCCAACAATCGCCGCAGGACCGTTGTCGATCAAGAATTGGAGCGTTTCGACGCACCGTGGGAACGAGCGATTGGGACTGTCACATCCGCACTACCAATTGTAAGAGGAAGCACCACACAAAATTTTTTTTTTCTCTCTCTTCTTTCCCTGGAATCACCCAAAACTTTTCTAAGTCCCTCGAACATAAAATTTTCTAAGTCCTTCGACCCTAAATTTTTCTAAGTCCCTCAACCCAAAACTTTTCTAAGTCCCTCGAACATAAAATTTTCTAAGTCCTTCGACCCTAAATTTTTCTAAGTCCCTCAACCCAAAACTTTTCTAAGTCCCTCGGCCGAGAATTTTTCTAAGTCCCTCCGCACCGAAATTTTCTAAGTTCTAATTTCCAAACCCCCACTACCTTCCCACTCCAGAGGAAAATTCGGCGGCTCGGGAAAGCCGCAGCTCAGGGACCGCGGAGCGCCCGAGAGTCTCAGTCGTGCAGTGATCTGGTGCAGTGCTTCCTCCATCCCTCCTAGGGTCTAATATAAGTACTAAATCTAACTTAGAATATTTTCGTGAGTTTTAACTTAGAATATTTTCGTGAATATGAACTTAGAATATTTCCACTAAATCTAACTTAGAATATTTTCGTGAGTTTTAACTTAGAATATTTTCGTGAATGTGAACTTAGAATATTTTCACTAAATCTAACTTAGAATATTTTCGTGAGTTTTAACTTAGAATATTTTCGTGAATGTGAACTTAGAATATTTTCACTAAATCTAACTTAGAATATTTTCGTGAGTTTTAACTTAGAATATTTTTACTAAATCTAACTTAGAATATTTTCGTATATTCGTTTTAGTCAAAATATATTCTTGTTAGCCGATTCAAGGTTAGATTCACTCTCCCATCTCCTCCCATCCCCGATCGCTAACGCATTGGAATCGCCTAGCTGATAACTGGCCGCCGATTCTTCAAGGTATTCGCATCACTAGAATAGGGGCGTATAGGCTGCGGCTCGATCGCACCGCCCACCCATAGACGCACAGGTTGCGGCTCGATCTCACCGTCTACTAGTTGCTCGAAGGCGCATAGGTTGCGACTCGATCGCACCGCCTGACAGAATAGGGACCTCCGAATTAACCACACGTATACGGCTGGCCGGAGTCACAGGAATGATTCCAAATGCGCCCTGTACGCCGGGGTGGTCGTAAAAAATTCAAAAAATTGGAATACCAACTAAAACATGGACAAGCGTACCACCCTTACCTAGGTGTCGAACCCACCAACTCCGCTCCCGACAAGGGGCATCCTCGCTCCACTGAACCCCCTCGCTCTCCAGAATCTCCTCAGTCGCCCGTGCCAGAGCACCCGAAAGCTACCGCTCGCAAATCATACAGTGTTGGCAAGATCGATTGTGATACCCATCCGCGACTACCGATCATTCGACGCGGATTCTCGCCACGAGACCCGAGGCCTGCTTTCTACCGTCGACTGCGTGCAGAGATCCTGCACTACTACTACGGAGCATCTACCCCGCCTCACACCCTCCGCACCTGTAACGAGAAAACTCCGACCCTCGAACAGCTTCGTGGGCACGTGCGCAACTCCATGACACAGGTGTGCCAGATCATTACATTGGATTAAAGGAACTGGTGAGTGCCATTTGCTCTATACTCCGCGGAACATTGTGTCGTGCCCGACAGATCGCGCGTATCCCTGGGGAGAATCACGCGATTCGTTTGACCCAAAAATTGCGATCTAGCCCCGCGTCCAGGCCCGAGCACCTGCAGCCTAGCATCGCAGCCGCGGCCGACCGGGACGTAACAATACACCACGCTACGTCTGTAATTCAGGTATCCGTACATAGAATTGGCGATCACTTTGAACATCTCCTTGCAGCCGAACACGCGTCGCTGAAACACGTCGTCTGTCGCGCGCATCTTGACTTTGTAGCGCTTCCGCATACGCAGATAGTGACTCCACAGGGAACATATTATAGGCCGGTCGTCGTTCACCACGAGAATCCGTCGTCGCATCGGATCAACGCTGGGATCGATTATTTCGCGCGCGTTCGAGAACTCGACGCCTTCGTACCATCCGCCATGACGTTGAACGACCGCCGCTGCGAGCGAGTTTCGTCCGCGAATCATGTAACGCGACATATCATTCTCGGTCATCGCGCCGTCGTCTGTGGACTCGATCAGCAGTTTACAGGTGCTTTTGCGCGATGAAGAGTCCGCTGGTTCGTAGTCGAAGGATCTCACCAATCCGTCGCGTATAGTTCGATCCAACAGAGTCTCGTCGTCGCCGTGAATCTCCAATAGATGATCGCAAATAAACACGTAAACCGTCTCCATTGACAGTTCATACTGCCATCCGATCGACGGATAGAACGATGCGAAGTCGATACAAATCGGTCTCCTACAACAGGACAAGATCAAACGTTCAAACGACGATCGTCGTGCGTTCGTCGTCCTTCTCGATTGGACACTCACGAGTAATGATTGGGTGCTGCCGAATTGATGTCTCCTATACACCTTGTCGTCGTCGATGCGCATCAGTCGCAACTGATCATACACCGCAACGCGGTACGACCGGTCCTCGTTGACAGCGTTACATCGTTGGTCACTCCTTTCTCTTCGTCGCTATCGCGCGAACATTTACCGCGAAACCATCGACTGACCTCCCGCGGTGAGCGAGGCGCGACCAGTGATCCTTCGTTGCCGTTGCATCCGCGGTTCGCCGACAACGAGTGATCGTTGCACCGAAATGGCAGTACAACGTTGCTGCGTTGCAGAACGCGCACCGCGAAGGCGTCCAGCAAAAGTCTACTGTTGCCCGAGTGCGATGATTCGAGTAGCGTGGCGTAAAAGTGTCGCGAGTACAGAGCTATCGTCGGCAAAAACGATATATTTTGCATCAGATGGTACACCGCGGTGCAATCTTGCAGATTGTACAGTGCCACGCGCAAATGTTAACGCCGCGATCGATATCGAGCGTGTCGAAAGCCGAGTCGGAATCGAACACTTCGCTGCCACCATCGCAATCAAAGTACAATCGACGAATCGTTACCGCGTCGAAGTTCATCTTTTCGCGCCAAGAACGTTCCGTCAAAGAACGTTCAGCCGCCTCGTTGGCGCCGAAGTATCTCGAGACGTTCTTCAGCGCG
This sequence comes from Harpegnathos saltator, assembly GCF_003227715.2. NCBI lineage: Eukaryota > Metazoa > Arthropoda > Insecta > Hymenoptera > Formicidae > Harpegnathos > Harpegnathos saltator. Next base: position 55,527 of record NW_020230125.1, read on the forward strand.
ATCGAGCCCACTTGTGCGAGATATCGCGCCTTCACGTGCAGCATCAGATCGAAACTCACTTGGCTCGCGGCGAATCTCGACTCGCGATGCATCATAAGTGCTCGAAACGCGTGATCATAGAGTCCGTAGTACAGCGCATGGTTCACCAAGAACGTGTAATCGTACTGCCTACTGTTGTAGCCCACGAGAATACACGCTACGCGAGCAGCGTCCGTCGGATCGTCCAATCTGTACAGATCGACGAAGAACTCGTTGTTCAACAGCATCTCCAGCGCGTCGAGCAGAAGCGCTCGTTCGTCCCGATAAATTTGCACCGTCGCGCGCGACATGCCACATTGAGCGCGCAATGCGCGCTGCACTTGTCGTTCTCGCTCGTTCATTTCTTCTTGCGTGGTCAATGGAACGTACGCCAGTATCGGTGGTGTCACGGTGGTCTCGTCCATGCCACTACCCACTACGATGCCGCTATCGTTGAGCGAACGATTCGCATCGTCGCCGAACCGTCTCTGATGAACAGTCACGGCTATGGAGGCTAGACGCTGATCCTCTTCCACACCGCGAGGCAAGGTGCTGTCCATGCGCGTGATCGTCTCGATGTCGTAACTCACCACCGGCAGTGTGCTCAGTGGATCGCGCGGCAATTGATTCTGGCGCACCTCGCGAGCGTTCAGTTTCGCTATGTATTGCAGAGACTCGGCGGTCGCTCCGTCATTCACTCGGCACCACACACCTATTTCGAACACGCGGTGCAGATCGATAGTTTCGGTTTCCGCGCGCTCCTCATCCTTCGTCTCGTCGTCGGTTCGTTTGGCGTCGTCTTCCGTTTCGCAGCCGTATTCTCGAAAGCGTTCATTGTCGCGATCGTCGCTCGCGCCGCGCGCTCGTCGTTTGCGAAAGACGTACGACGCTAGAGCCACTTTGAAACATGTAGACTCGGTCGCGAACAACGAGTATTAACAAGTTTGCGCGTGCGCGTTGTCTCGCTGATAACGAAAAGCTACGTCTCGCGACCTGTACGAATCGAAACGAAATTCGCACAGATCGGCATCCTTCACTGTCTACAGCACACGGTCGCTGTTTCTCACGAGAATGTATACAGTGGCGCATATCGTCGTGGTCACCGTTCCGCAACGAGACTATCAATCGACAGTTAGCCGTCTGCGCAAATTGGGCAGGTGCTTGCGTTGCACCGCCGCGTACAGAATCGGTGTCCATGGTACGCAAATAGTCGAACGTGTGCATAAACGTCGCGTCCACCGGAGCACGACACTTCCGTATATCCTAGTGCGTCGACAGCGAGCACGTTTCGATAATGTCCTTCCTCCGTGATGAACGATCGGTCGCTTTCCTCCCGCGGACCATCGGCTCGATTGTGCTCTTCAGTGTCGCGATAGCCGCTCTGGTGAATAGTGGTCGAAGCGGCATTGCGAACCAAATCGAAGAAGCCGGTTTAGTGCCGGGATAGTGCACCGCCAACGGACATATCACTTGCGCAGCCATGATCGCGTTGTTGATGTTGTTACTGTCGAGCGGTGTTTGCACCATGACTCGCCACCCGTCGCGCGTTATATACCAATCGCTCGCGGACATCGGGGCGAACGGAAGAATGTCGCTCGCGACCGATTCGCCGGACGACTGTCCGCATCGACACTGCGTGATAGATTACGTGCGAACTCAGGGACTGCCCGATCTATTCTGGCAACGTTTCGAGACGTACGGTCTCACCGATCGCGAAACTATAAAGAGATTGTTTCTCGGTTGCAAACATCGTTTCGCCGTTCTCACACCGAGCGAACCCGGACTGCGTGATTTGGAGCGAATCAGTGTGAACGCGCACGAATTTAGGATATCCTGGGTTCAATGACGCGTACCTTGCGCTGAACTTAGCGAACGACTGGAATCTGTATCTGTTGGATGACAAGGGAGACAAATCGTACCGAACGGTGTATCGCGTGCTCGACGAGGCTGTACGAGTTCGATTGTTGACCGATGCCTTTCACGCGTCGTTCGACACTTGGTTGGCGTTGTATCGCGCGCCCGCGAGGACGATCGAAAATCGAGGGGTATCGACTCGCGACGACGAAGTTGCGGATGTGATTCAGCAGTGGACGTCCGCATCGTCGACGCACGGTGACGAATCGATCAATGAGGAGTACTATGCGACGTGGTACCACGGTCGCAAAGGCGTGAGGTGACCGAAGCGATCGAATCGAAAACTGCATCGCACGGTTCTGCTCCAATACCGACAAAACTCGTCCGTTCGATATCGCTTAATCGAAAGCATGAAAAACGTATCGTGTTCCATGGTGATCGATTGTCAAACACTGCTGAAAACGCGTCGACAGTTGTGGAACGGTCATTGTCGACATTGGATCATGCGAGCCATGCACGTTCGTTATCGGCCCAACAATCGCACTAATCGTTACGATGTTGCGCATATCACATTGAACGGCCTGATTGCGTGTCTGTATTTTTACGGCACGACGATACGATTTCTCGACATCGTGGATTCGTGGTATCGAACGATGCGCCATTCCGATAACATCTCTCGTGCTGTGAACGAACTGTACGAGACTCAACGACGGTCGTTCGTCTCGCGAAACGAAAGAAACAGCGACGACGATGGCGCGATCGCGTTGGATATGATTCGACTCGATTTGAGATTCGTTCCGGTCCCGGTGTTTAACGCCGTCATGTCCTTCAAAGCGCGACAATCGCGCAAACGCGACGCGAATCCTGCGAATGGAGATAAGGGTGAATAAAGAAACGCTGGAATCAAACTGCGAATATTTCTCTCTTTTTATTCATAGAATGCTCAGAGCGCAACGCGCGCCTTAGTACCCGTGGGTACAATGAATTTCGACTCGGCTCGATCTATGTACGTCGTCGAGTCGTCGATTTCGAACTAGCGACTTCGGTCGTTTCGTTGAAGTCGCGGCAACGACCGATTGCGACGTTATCGACGCGTCGCAATCGCACAACGTTCACTCGCCATCGTAGTGCAGCAAACTGCAAGCTACGAAGGAAACGATCAGCGCGATCATAGCAGACAACGCCATGACCAGCCACATGAAAGGTGCCGCTGAGGCACCTAACGCCGCGGTAGTAGCAGCCCCTACGATATCATCCAGAGTGGTGATCACGGACATGTTTAGCTTAGATTCACGTAGCGTCGCTTTACCAACTCGTTGTCGGCGATGAAGTAACGCGACTCGTAATAATCGTCGATGCCATTTCTTACCGTCGACGTATCGTATCGTTTCGACAAAAACATGGACGACAATGTGTGTTCGCATCAACGATACAAAACGTCGTAGTCGCACAGGGACAAAGTCGAAAGAACGTCACGCTTTATCTCCCATTGCAAACGAGACAAATCGATGACCGTAGGGATCGGAAGCAAATGGATCGACGAGGCGAGCATCGACTCGACGTCGGCACGATCGCGACTCGTGAACGCGTAACCGTCTCGCCAGAATAAACGAACGTGCCCGGCGATTCGCTGACATATGACGCGATCGAACATCGCGTATCGATCGTCGTACCTCGTCATTCGCAACCATTTGTACATCTCGCGCGCTTTCGTCAACCAACACGCGGAATTCGCAACGTCGAATCTGTCATGGTGCACGTTCAAATTTTCACACTCGACTCTTCTCACCGCGAGTTCGCACGATAGAATCAGCGCGAAAGGACGCAAACAATCGTCGGATTGCGAATTGCACGATACACTTATCGGCGATAGCGTCTGATTGCGCGTAGTATTCGACAGTACCAACAGCACGATCAAACGATTATTGCGATTGAAGCGCAGTAAGCACTGTCGTTCCTCTTCCTCCGCATCGTCGGTCGTCATCGTAATCGATTCGATACTTCTCACCGCGATGACACTCTGCGACGATTGAACGTTCCGCGGATCGGTGTCTTCGTGTCCGATCGTCGACGCGGTCACGACGAACCAGCCGAACACTATTTCGTACGACGATTCGTCATCCGTGAAGCAACCTTGACGTTGTTCGTAAGAACGCACCAATCTCCGAATCGCCGATTCCGACACATCCGTCAAGCGCACGGCATTTTCGTCCCGATTCGTTTCGCATCGTGCCAGTGTGATCGACGTGACCTCGGCTAACCACTTGCCGGAGAGACTGCTGATGAACAGCACATCGGTCTTGGCGCTGTCGATCATCTCGGCCAAAACATTAATCGATTTGCAGCGATAGCGAGCGCACAGAGTCTCGAACATGGCGACCCATCGCGCCGTCGTCATCACGGTTGATCTCAAGGGACGATCCATCTCGTCGGCAAACGATTGAACGGATTCGGGATTCGACGTCGATTTTTTATAGGACGACACGACGACACGCGCAAACCTTCGAGTCTCTTCGGCGCCGCGCTCGTGTGTCTCGTCACATTTGTGTGAATATCTCTCCCTTTTTGTGTAATCATCGAGCGAGCTCGAACGATACGGCCGCAAAAGACCCGTCGCGCTACGAAGAAATCACGCGAAGTTTCGTTCGCTGAAGCGATCTTTTCACATGGCGTAATTTGGCACTTCCAATCGATGTGATTCGATTCGAATGCGACTGAACGCGGTCAACGGTATGTGCGTTCTCGAGTCGAACAGCGGATACAGCCACATATCGCCGTGCAGATCAGTGTCTGGCAAGTGAAGCCACTGATGTCAGCATCAGTGGCTTCACTTGCACTGAAGAGGACCGTCGATTCGCGCGATGGAAGACGCGTCGTCGGTACGTTTCGATCCGCTGCGATCGGCAGACGAACGATTCTCCACTGGGGTCTTTCGCCGATGTTTTACGCGCGCGATAACGCGACAACCGCTCGGAACCGACAACAGTATCGTGTTGATATCGTCGAACGCATACTCGGGTCTATCGGCGTCGTCCCACTGTTGGATCAAGGTCTCTATCATCGCGTCATGCTCGTCACCGTACGCTCCTTCGTATCTGGACGTGAAATTGTCCATCGATTGGCTGTTTTGGACGCCGCGAAATTTGTTCAACATGCGAAATCCTCCGAGAACGGTCGCGACGCCACCGTCGCTCGATTCATTCACCGGTGCACGATACAGCGACACCGTTACCGTTCTCGATTCGCCGCGCGTGTTGTCGACACACACTATCGAATCCCGTCCAGTAGCACCACTGGCTTCGTACCAAAAGTGATCCACGTAAAACTCAGCGCCTGTCCTCTCGACCCCGACCACTGAGGAAACGGTTTCGAGTTCGAAAACGGCGTCGAAATCGAGGTTTCGATGTCGCGATTTCGCTCGTACGTAACACACCAACCCTCGTTCCGAATGATCGTCCAAACAAGACATCAAATCGTACGCGATGTCATTTGCTGATATGGCGCGAGTGTAGTGTTTAGTGGGATATCTCATGAACCACGGCGGCGTAGCTGGTGGATTCCTCGATTCGTCGGTATCAATGGTGAATCGTAGAACATATCGGCCGAAACGCTCTCTCGTCGTCAGCGATCCGGCCGATTCGCCGTGCGCGAAACTCTTGTTCCTCGTGGGCCGTTCGATGACTCGAGGATGCGTCTCGAACGAATGAAACAGACACTCGGGCGGCATTTTGCAAAATTCTCGTCGTTCGGCCATTCGCGCTCGAGTGTATTCGCTCAAGTATCGAGACGCCGCGTTCTCGATGGCAATGCTCGCTCTCCGTTGCGCCGTCGCGCACAGATGCTGTATGTGTCGCCATTTGTGAGCGATCAACGCCGGGTCGAAAGCGGAGCACACCGCGCGCAATTCTCTGTAACGCGAATCGCTTCGCGCTCGATCGTCCATGATTCGAACGTACAGCAGAATAATACCGGCCAAATAAGCCAGACCTTCCTCATCCGTGGCGTCGATGAACGCCGTAGCGCACATTGGCAGATCGCACGACAAGCGTATACGATCGACGGGTTTTTCCAGAGTTTTGTATCGATGCGACTGGTTGATCTCCGTTTCGAATTCTTTGTACAATCGTCACATACGCGACAATACGGCGACTTCTCGATCTCGACGACACGCCGTTCGCACAGCGAGAGACGAATTCGAGAACGCGCGATTGCCGTGTTGATCGTCGTTGGTCAGTAGCATCTCGATCGATCCGTAACCTCCGGCTGTTGTTTCATAGCGATCGTTGTTCGAACCGTTGATCAGAACTGAAGCGTAAAATTCCTCGGACACTGACACCTTATCGTCCGCGATCGCGTTTTCCACCTCCGTGGATCGCTCGTGACGTCGAGAATCGGGTACTAGGTCTCGAAGTTCCTGCTATATCGCTACCAACGTGGGACCTATCTCGTTCGCGTTCACAGTCACAACGGATCGGTCTCCGTCGATTAGACCGTAGTCCGTGCGTGGTTCGAATCGCGCAAATCTTACGCGATGGGCCAGCGACGCCGTGTTCGCGAACACAACGTTGTTTCTCACGGTGATCGTTGCCCGTATCGCGGACGGAGTCTTCGGCGAAACTTTTGGCGAATTCTTCGTCTCGGGTGACTCGTTCGGCGACCGATCCCACGAGAGCGCCGATGGAACACCCGGTGTCGGCGTCAACGGGGTCTTCGCGCGCGGTGTCAACGGCGCCTGAACGGTCGTCAGATATAGCGCGTACGCGCAACCGATCAGACATATCGTTAACACGAGTAATATCATTGTTGCGCACGTTTTGTCTTATGAGAAACGACCTCGAATGGTCCAGCTGTTCGATCGTGCTTTATCGGCAAGTTGAGAACATTGGCACCGTACGAACGCAATTCCCGCTCGATCGATTCCGCGTCGCATCGAGACATGGCGGTCACGAGTTCTTGTACCTTGGCCGGTGCGAAGCGACGTCCATCGTTCGAAAAATCGCTCGATGACACGCTCATCATCCGACTCGAGATTAACAACGGAACGATTCGCTTGTAAGCGTCCACCTGCTGCGTCGAGATGATCGCTTCGGCGCGCAAAAGCGTGTACTCTTCTGTCAGGTGGACGACGGTCTAGGTGTCGCGGAGAAACAACGAAACAAGTATCGCTCGTCGTTCGTGATCGTTGAATGCCACGGTCAGCACCGCGAAGTCTCGAAAATACGGAAATATGGACCGTATCGTGCGAGCGGTCGCGTTGCTCAGCGGCTCGTCGTGTGCGTTGTATCACGCGAACGTTTTCAACAAGAACGAGCCGCCTGCGCGCAATACTGAACGAGCCACGATCCATTGAACGATCGTCAGGTTCGAGGAGGAATCCTTCGCTCCGTCGCCCATGACCAAATTGACCCTGCGACGCAATTGACGCAAGAGTTTCACGGCGATCGAAACAGCAACATCGTCACCGGTGGAACCGTCGTCGATGAATACGCACTTCCCGGCGCTGGAACGCGACAGCTCGCGCTGCAATCGCGTCGCCACTCGTTCAACGTCGCAGTGAAACACGAGCGCATCCTTGGCGAATGATCACAATCGACGTCGCAACATATCGACGCCTCCTTGTCTCTTGGACAGACTCACGCCGACCCCACTGACCGACCAACGTTTTCGCAGAAAAACATAGTCCAGAATGCCTCCGAGTGCGCAGCACAGATCCACAAATTTTACTTCCGCGTCATGGGGCACGATCGGTACGAGCGCGTCCATTTCGGCCAATTTCACGCAAGACCGATTCGGCACGTCAGCTACGGTTTGCAAACGCACGAATCCTTTCTCAATGTGAATCAATCGGTGAACAAGCGACTCGACAGCCGCTGCGTCCGGCACCAGAGTCGAATATCTTTCTCCGAGGACAATGTCCAATTCGTCGCGCAGCGACTCGACGTGTCGACAGGCGCGTCGAGACAAATTCTTCGTTAACGACGCGAGAATCGCGATCGCTTCTAACGAGTCGCGATCATCGATACGATTCGTTAAGAGCACCGATATCGATCGATCCGCTCGTACGCTGGTCAACACGCGCGTGATATCATCGACCATGTCGAGTCGACGCGTCGCGACGATCGAACGCGGAACGATGAGTGGGGGGGGGGTGACACGAATAAAGAACGAATAAAAAGGACCATATCGCGTTGACGATCGACATGTTTTTGATCAACACGAGCGATGTCTTCGTGGCTAGTTCATTCGATGAGTTTCTCGTCTTTGACGATCGCCATCGACCATCGGCGAACTCGTTACTGTGCGACGTTCGACTGAAATTGCCGTTGGTGTTAGTTTTCGCGACCGCGAGATGAGCGACTGAATGCAACGAATTGCTGTGTCCTCGTATGCGTTCGTGGATCTCCGCGATCATCGTTGACGACGATCTGACCGCTCCGCTGTATTATGGCGACACTCACATCGTGCGAGGTCTCGCCGCTGCCATACGAACGGTGCGCGAACAAGACGCTGTGATCGCGATAAGTCACTGCGTCGTGATCGACATCTCCGAGTTCTTGGATCGTCTCATCATCGCTACCTCGGATCATCGACGGTCGGCCATTCCTCAACGAAGAAGACGCGAATACTGGCTGTTGCGTCCTCGCGAACCTCTCGACGTCAACGCCGATCGACATCGCGATCGAATATCGTTCGATCTCGGACCGACGGTCTCGTTCGCGACGACGAACACCGTACGCGCTGAAAATCCGTCCGACGGTGAATCGATCGCGATCGTTCGCGCGTTCGATCTACGAGAGAAGAGCGACCTGTCGCTGAATCGCGATCAGAGACATGTCCGTTACAACGAACGAGGCGACGACCGCGTCATCGATGGATCAACAACGACGATTTCCCGCTCGGACCACGCCACCGTTGTTCCAGGACCCAGCGCGCCGAAGCGTGTCCGCAGCGACGACCGAGATGATCAAATCTCGCCGTTGCGCGAACAGACGAGCCGTGTACTGCGACATCCCGGACTGGACAATCGCCGAAATGAATAGCTAGAAACGAGCGTCTCGCCGTAAACGACGACGTCATCGTGATTCGATCGCCTCGTCGAAATCCTCGAACGCTTCGTCGTCTTGTTCGTCCCCTGGTGCCGATTGCGACGATAAAGCGAAATCGTTGTTATCGACGCTGTGACAGCACTCGTCATCGTTCGTCGGAGAGCACGGACGACGCGTGAATTCGCCGACATCGGAAGAGAACATTGTCGCCGACGATTACGTGTTCACACCGAAAGACTTGGAACTAGTACGCAAACTGCGAGCGAGACGACGAATCACGCGATACAACGTAGACACGGTGGATCGAAAGAGCGGCGAGTACGAGAAGGCGATCCAGCTGTCTCGCATGTTCGCCCGACTGATGCTCACGCGCTCGACCATGCCGGAGCATCGACGCGTCGTCGATCGATTGATTCGCATGGTGAATCGATGCAACGCACTGTTGAGCGATAGCCATCATCGCATGTTGATCGTTTACGTCGATCACGTGAACCTGTACCGACGAATATGTCCGGAATTTTTGGATTTTCTATTGGACGCTAACGTTATGAGCCGGATACCGAATCGACACAGACACGTGTAGCGCATGTCTCGCGTGTTGTTGCATTTGACCAACGCTACACCCTCGGTGACATTGTCACAATTTTACTTCTATGTGTTCGACAAGAACTTTTGCTTCGGCGAAGTGTGCGAATTTTTTCTCGTGGCCTGTAACGACATCGCGGGTTCTCTCTTCGCTCTATGCACGCGTTTCCTGCTTTATCAACGTCTGGGCGATGGACGAGCCACTTCTACACTCGACAAAATGTGCGTTTCAGAAGTGGTGCTGTTCCTGTTGCTACTGCGACATGTGCCGTTGAACGATCACTTGGAACTCATGTGCGTGTCGCACGAACGCTTGTTGCAAAATGGTGCGTGTGTAGCCGCTAATGTCCTCTACGAACGTCTGTATACGCGTACAGACGTGTTGGAGATCGCGTTCGATTTCGCGCATCAGAGGGCGATCGCGCGACGACGAAACGCCGCGGATCAAGATAACGCCGTGGCCAACAGTGCCGACGGCGAATCGTTACGTCCGCGACTGGACGCTCGAGATCTCTACAGCGAACTGTCACGGTCTCGCGACGTGCTAGAGCTTGCGAGTTTCCTGTACTGGCGTTACGACGGCACCTGTTACCTGGATCCGGCCAACGACGCACTGACGTTTTCGCGCAATTCCGACGCTTTCGCCAAATATCTTGCGACAAAGTGCATCTCTTTGGTGAACGAGCGATTGCGTCGCGACATTGACGAATCGCGCAATCTCGCCCGTGACAGACCAATACATTTGTCGCAACCATCGCACCTCAATGCTCGCGATTGTCAATCGAAACGAACAGCACCGGTTGACAACAGCGGCGAAAATGAGGGCCCCATCGTAAAAAAAAATTCAGCAATGACACGTCATCGGCCGCCGCAGTCGCGTTTCGAACGGGTCTGAACTAAGCTATGGACATTGTCAGCAAAGCGTATTGAAGTAGCGCACTGGGTGGCATCGCGAACTCTCTTGTCGGAAACGGCAACGAAAACGCATCGCATGACAGCGGCCAGATCACGATGGTGTGCGGACAGACCCTGGACAAATTTGTTCGCTATATGGACAAGCACACTTCGCATCATATCGTGTTGTAACGGTAACGCCCGCGGGGTTCGGTGCGATCGGTCGCCCCACCGTCGCGCCCGGCTCGCCGCTTCCGCGACGCCTCGCTCGCCGCCGCGTCGGTGCGTTACTCGGGTGAAGGAGGGAGGTGCAAGGTTGCTTCTCGCAAGAAATGTGTATCTGGCGTTTTTGTGTGTTTAGCAAGTGTGGTGCGCCCCGCGAGGCGCCCCGTTTATTTAAAAAGATATTCGGTTCTATATATATATAAATGTATGTAGGCGGGCTCGCTGGCTCGGTGTGGCGTCGGCGATGCCCGTTCCTCGGTGCCCGTGACTCCCCGCTTAGCCGCAAGGATGGTCCCCTATCCGCGGGGTCAGAGGGGATGTTCCGCGGCCTCTTGGCAGTCCGACGTCCTCGGCCACGAGTCCTGTTGAGGGCGCTTTACGCCAGCTGTTCTTTCGGATAAGCAAGAGGTGGTTTATTCCGGCAGCTTATCACGGACACAAAGTCGGACAAGCACCGATAATTCCGCGAACCGATGCTTAGAAATATTCTGTGTCGGTGGCTAACTGCTGCCGACACAGACGGACGAACACTTATATTCGCGCACAGGAACTTAGAGACTATTCTACGTCGGTGGCTAATTGCTGCCGACGTAGACGGACGAGCACTTATATTCGCGAGACGGTGGCTAACTGCTGCCGTTCGTTCGGAAACAGAAACTTAGTCTATGTCGGCGCGGCGGCTAACTGCTGCCTAACGTCGACGGACGAACACTTAGAAATCGCGGAACGGTGGCTAACTGCTGCCGTTCGTTCGGAAACAGATACTTAGTCTATGTCGGCGCGGCGGCTAACTGCTGCCTAACGTCGACGGACGAACACTTAGAAATCGCGGAACGGTGGCTAACTGCTGCCGTTCGTTCGGAAACAGAAACTTAGTCTATGTCGGCGCGGCGGCTAACTGCTGCCTAACGTCGACGGACGAACACTTAGAAATCGCGGAACGGTGGCTAACTGCTGCCGTTCGTTTGGAAACAGATACTTAGTCTATGTCGGCGCGGCGGCTAACTGCTGCCTAACGTCGACGGACGAACACTTAGAAATCGCGGAACGGTGGCTAACTGCTGCCGTTCGTTCGGAAACAGAAACTTAGTCTATGTCGGCGCGGCGGCTAACTGCTGCCTAACGTCGACGGACGAACACTTAGAAATCGCGGAACGGTGGCTAACTGCTGCCGTTCGTTCGGAAACAGATACTTAGTCTATGTCGGCGCGGCGGCTAACTGCTGCCTAACGTCGACGGACGAACACTTAGAAATCGCGGAACGGCGGCTAACTGCTGCCGTTCGTTCGGAAACAGAAACTTAGTCTATGTCGGCGCGGCGGCTAACTGCTGCCTAACGTCGACGGACGAACACTTAGAATTCGAGAACAGGTACTTAGAATTATTCTATGCCGGTGGCTAACTGCTGCCGACACAGACGGACGAATACGGTAAATTCGCGAACAGAGACTTAGAAATGATTCCGTGTCGGTGGCTAACTGCTGCCGACACAGACGGACAAGTACGGTAAAATCGCGATGCCTGATCGGCCGACGAGGCTCGGCTGCCGGGTCTTGTAAAAGTTCCCGGTGGTTCGGTACGGTGTGGAAGCTTTACTCACCGGCGAATGCCTTGCCTTCTCGTCGACTTCTCTTCACGATTCTCGCTGGAGCTCTCCTTGGTAGCTGATCTGACTGACTGACTGTCTCTCACGGTCTGCCTCGATCTCTCGTCGAGAGCGGGTTTTATACCCTAAATTCCTCTCGACGATCGGTGGCCGATAATCGGGGGGTTAGTTCCCCCGATTTCCCGGAAAGTCGCGCATGCGATTTCCGCGAATTACCCCTATCTGGGGGGGACCGATCTTCCCCGACCGTTTCGGAGAATTCGGCCTTTCCCGGCGGTCTGGCGGGTTGCCGCGGCATAGGTGTTGCCGGGTGCTTAGCGAGGATTTCTCGCGATCGTGTGACGATCGGTGGTCGCCGTCACACGATGGTAACGGGGGTAAAACTCCTCGTTACAGTGTTGAACCTGTATCTCAACAGATTCGAACTGAGCACACCAGCCGTTTCGCGCACGCTCACGATAAACTACGAGGGCTGCAATCCGCCACAGAGGTATCGCTTCAACAAAGTGCTCGATCGACAATTAAATCGATTCGTGCACCATGCCATCGAACGATTGCTTCGCGAACGATTACTTCGCGAACACGCGAACGATTACTTCACGCTGGTGTGTTCGCGAGACACAATGAATCATTATTTGCACTCGTGGTAGCGGAGCGAGCATCGAGCGAAACGTCCATGATGCAATCCGCGTCTTCCTCTCTGTCGCGATCGATCTCGGACGGCATCGAGACCGCAAAGATGCATCGGAAAACCGCAAATGCGACTCTCGTTACGGTCACGGACGACCGCTCGAACAACAATGATAACGATAAGACAACCGTTCGCTCGTCGTCAGTGTTGCGTCAGTTCGATCGTCCGTTCGTATGCGAAGCGGCCGGTCTGACGAATCTGTTACCACGGACACTGAGCCCGAACGATGCGCGAAACATTTTGCTAAACTCGCATCGTTTCGCGCGAGTGTTCGCGATCACGATGTTGAATCTGGCTCACGCTTTCGATCATCATTTTCTGCGCGGTTCCGACAGCGTGCTACGAATTATGCGCGTACTGTTGAAATCACCGTCACGTAACGTTAATGGCGCGACTGCGCAAATGATGCACGTACTCTATGCCCCGTTGGGCTGCAGATCCGTGCTCTCGGAAGGAGAAAACGAACGGAGCGACGATGTACCGACGAACTCGGTCGAACGCTTGGCTCGGGATTCGTTCGCGACAAGTCGCTGCTTCTTGCGTCGTCAGCAATGCGACACCGTCGACTCCGCACTCGACTTCGTCCTCGACGATTCGCGACGCTCGTTCTCCTTCACAGAACGAGGGAATCGCGAAACAGACGGGTGTCGTGATTCCATAGCGACAACCGCGACCACCGTTGATCGTCGTCTCACCGATCTCAGGAGGTGCTGTTGAACGAATTGCGAAAGTATCGTCGAAATTTGACGCTCGATATCGACGATAACGTTCGCGGTGACGAATGCGAGACTACGATCGATTTGAACTCCACGAGAGACACGAATCTACGGGACCTCGTGCCGTTGTCCACGGAGTTCTTCGTCGTTCCATCGTCGTTCGACGACGCGAACGCAACAACGAAGAATCGTCGATCGATGCACGGCGCTCAACAGCAAAGACGACGACTCGACGACGATCGCGTCGGAAGTTTGGACGCTACTCGCAATTTTTGTGCGTCGTGGCGATTGTACGAGTTTGCGCGAGATCACGCCAACGATCCGAAACTCGCACTATGGATATTGTCGTCGCGCGAAAACAACAGCGACAGCGACGACGCGATGGTGAATATCGCGGCTGCGTATTTGTTTCTCTTGGTGCGAGAGAAAGAACGACGCGTTGCGTTCATTCGCCTCGATAACGATGAAACAGTGATCGAACGAAACGACGTTTGGTACGATCTAACGGACAGAGCGAATCATCGTATAAACGCATTCGCTCAATTGACCGATCCTAGATGCGATCTGTTCGACGAGTGTTACGATTCTCTGTGTCGTATATATCCCGAGCGAAACATACACTCGTACGATACCAATTCGCTGGTGAACGATCTAACGGCCTACGTGACGTCCGCACCAGAGGGTCGTTACGTACCGAATGACATAGCGTACAGTATGAGCGTTGCTATCGTGACTCTGCACATATTCGCTCGAGGCGACACCAACGTGTTGTTGTTCTTTCTGCGATACGCTACGGCGATTCGATTTCCAGGCCAGTTTTTGAAAACCGTGCTACTGCTGCAAGGAACCAGCGACAGCGGCAAGAGCGAATTCGTGTCCGAGGTGCTGAGGCCGATATTCTCCAGTGTGCTCAGCAGCACTCTGAGCAACGCTACGCTGCGCCAGGGGATAAAGGACGAGGTGAATACCAATCTGATGAGCATGATGCGCTCGCACGTTTGTCAAGCCGACGAGCCCGAACGAATGAACGCGGAACTGTTCAAGAACCTAATATCCACAACCATGATGAAGAGCCGCTACTTTCATCAGCAGCAGACGCAGTATCTGCGTCTGCAATCAAGCCAAAATTGTTCTGACCGTGAACGACGCGATATCGCTGCGCAGCGACGCCGGTGTGATCACTCGACTGAAATTCTGTCTGCGAATGGTTAATCGTTTCAAAGCTCTGCACAGCCGTCAACACGACACCGCGGTGGATTTCGTCAAAACGAACGCCACACCGAGCGTGTCGTATCAGTTCGCTGCTCGCTGCTTCGCCAAAGGATCAACTTTCCGGAATTTCGCACCAGACTGTTCCTCGCTATAGAGCACTACGGTATCGATACGTGCACGCACAACAATGCCACATACGCGCTATACGACGCTATAGGCGCGCCAGGCCGAAGTGAGATGTCACGGCGAACGAACCGGATTGAACGATGAATCCAGGGCGCGTCTCGAGTTAATGATGAACGGTTTGGCCCTATTTCGTCGCATGCTGGCGTTTCATCTGAGCGACCGTATCGGTGTAATGTACGCCAAAGCGAACAAACGTCGAACGACCAATGCTCACGATCGCGACGACACGAGCGAATCATCAGCGCCGTCTTCGACATCATCCGAGGAAGAATCCGCATCGGACGAGGACGGATTCGACAGTGCGAACGCATCGAATGCACCGACGACGCAAATCGACAGTGTTCTGCCCAGTTGTCTGCTAATGCCCGCTTCCAAAGATCCGACGTCGCGCGATCGCGTCGACGAAACGGCGATGAAACGCGATGCCAAAATGCGCCGACGATCAGTGCGTATCTTTCGCGAAACAGCCGGTGAAAAATTGGAAGATCCGGTGCTGATCGACGAACTGCCGGACGCTATGGTGCGAGATGCTCGAAATCTGCACGTGATGATCGATCCGTTCGTGTCCCTGCTGCAACGATACCGTATTCGCGAGAACTCCACCGTCACGATGCGCGATAGCGATCTGTATCTGTTTCTGCGCGAATTCGTCGAGGAAGCCGGACACATCGTGTCGCGAACAAATTTCAGCGATATGGTCGTAAAGATCAAGGAACGCATCAAAACGGACTACTCGAACGCGTTCGACGACAAGACGCAGGTGTTTCATCTAGTATTCTCGCCGCGTTAACGCGCTCCCCAACGACGCTGAGACATCGTCGAAACACGACACGAACCGCTTTAACGAAGGAACGATCCGTCGCGATTTGACGCTGTCTCTCCGAAATGACCAGAGCCCCGCGATTTCATCGTACTGAGAAAGGGGGAAGACTCGTCAATCGGTATATAAAGCATCGGTCGTGTGCTACGAATCAATCATCGCGATCGTCAGTCGCAACGATGGACTTCTCAGCATCGACCGACGCGTCAATGGCGTTGCGACAGCAACCGCGAGACAGCGGTCGCGATATGCCGTCGTTGTTCGCCAGTGATTCGATCGACATCGAGGGCAACACCCAACATCGGACCGAGGACGCGCTTACCGCTCAATTGATTCGCGAGGGTTACGACGTGCAAAACGCTGTGGACACGCTGAATATGTTGCGCCACGGTACCGTGTTCGCCGATACCAACGCGACCGCAACACCGTCGACCGCGACGTATCAACATCAAGACAGTGTCCAACAAACATCATCGCAACGAAGACAATCGCGGTCCAACAACGCAGCGATCAACATCACCGCGATCGACGACTACAACGGGACCAATTCGTTCATAGTGAAACAAGCGCTCGTAACGACAAATGGCGCAATGCTCTCACGTTCGTAAACGTCCTTTCACAGTTTCGTCAAACTGATGAACGCGTACAACGTGCTACCGCTCGAATTTCAATCGCAATCGTCCGAACAGTTACACCGTGTTCTGACCCGACCAAGCCAATTTGTGCTCGGGACAGACGTTCGTTAGGCGCAATGTGCACGATCAATTTCATATGATATGTCAGGGCGCTGATATCAATCCAGAATGTGCGAAACGCCGTTTGTTGACGACTCTGAACGTGTTCGACGTATTTCGCAACGTGACCGAAGTGACCGATAAATTGATGCTGCGATTCGTGGACTATTGATACTTGTATGTCGACGACGTGACGTGCTTTCTTCGCAACCTGAGCGTAACCGACTTCACGAACGTGATACGCAATCGAAGAGTAGACGCGTCGCTGGGTCACGCGTGCTACACGTGCATGACTCAATTTTTGCGTATCAACAGCATCGGAAAACTGTCCAAAGTTGCATCAGACGCGACTCTACGAGTCGAAAGAATTCACGGAAACGCCATGGGCGATCGAGAAGAGAAGCACAGAACGCGTCGACGAGCGTAACGGAACGTCATCGAAGAGAAAAAGACCAAGTGCTACAGCAGTGTCTTCGTCTGTCGTCGCACCGACGAACGAATCAGTTAACGACGCGAGATTCTCGCGCGCTAAAACCGGGATCGGTGCAGCTCGCAAGAAGATTTCCACTACCAACGAACAACATCGAAGATCGTTATCGACCACCTCCTCGCGCTCGTCTCGACAACGATCGCTCGCGCAACGCCAGCACCGTTCTTTGCAGCGAAACCCCGATCGCATGTCCGATACCGATGAATCGGATCGTGACGAATACGACGATGCGTACGATAACGCGGTGAACGACGACTACGTGATAAACGCTGATCCTCTACGCGATTGTCGGAAAAAAACTGAAACTGGTGTACAAACGCGCTGTCGCGTACGACTTTCCTCTGTTAACTGAGATAACGAGAGATATGTTTTATTTTTTGCGCGTTAACTTTCATTCGACTGTTTCGAGGGCACGCGACGAACTCGCTCTCCGCGTCGTACGTCACCCGATTGAAGTCCATCCGTGCGTCGGAACACTAAGGTGTACCGTGCCGTGTATCGGCGATATCGAGCGATACTCTCGATGCGAAATGTTTCAATTGGATATCGATTCGACGAATATGGTATACTATCATCCGGACTACGAGGCAGTGTTACGCGATAACAGTCATTACTTGAAACTCCAAATAACGAATCGAGCGCACAAACGAGAATGTTCGATATCGCCCGCTTAGTTGACATGCGATCACACGACGCTAGCGTTGCGTTTCGTGTCGTGCGTGGTACGAGTAGCATATTCGTGTTATTGATTGACGATACGAGAGCGGTCCTTGTCGAGATACTCGCAGAGTTCTGTCGTAATTCGATGAACACTACGCGTACGACACGAAGCGCGCATGAGCGTTTTTTGATAATAGAAAGATGCTACGGAAAAAAACGAAGCGAAAAATGATCATTGTTACTATAGGTTGCGTGAAAAATTCGCGTAGCGCGATGCACCAACGATGTAAATTGTATCGTCGACCAATAATAAATACAAATATGGGTCTGGGAAAAAGTTCGTGGCGTTTTTAGTCCCTATTATCCACTACGCAACAAACGCGCCCGATCGTTTCCGCTCGACCGCGCCACGCGTACCCCTAATTAACGAATCGGGCATAACAAACGCGCCTGATCGTTTCCGCTTGACCACTTGGTTGCGTCTCATGCCGCGCGTGGTACGAGTAGCGTATTCGCAGAATTTTGGCGGAATTCGTTAAACGCTACGCGCACGATAACTCGTATATTGGGTTTGGAAAAAAAGTTCGTGGCGTTTTTGCGCCCGATCGTTTCCGCTCGACAACTTCGGTTGCGTCTCATGCCGCGCATGGTACAAGTAGCGTATTCGTAGAGTTTTGGCGGAATTCGTTCGTATATTGGGTCTGGAAAAAAGTTCGTGTCGTTTTTGCTCCCCATCTTTTCCGCTCGACAACTTCGGTTGCGTCTCATGCCGCGCGTGGTACGAGCAGCGTATTCGTAGAGTTTTGGCGGAATTCGTTAAACGCTACGCGCACAATAACTCGTATATTGGGTCTGGAATCCATATATTGGGTCTGGGTTTAATCCCTGTTATCCATCACGTAATGAACGCGCCCGATCGTTTCCGCTCGACCGCGCCACGCATAACTGAGCGCGTGCCGAACGCTCAGCTATCACATGTAAGCAAGGTGTGGACCTGCGACCGGAGAATCCGAACGATAGCGCGCTCATTAATAATAGAATGTACTCACCGAAGATACGAATACTTCTTCTATAATTTGAACATCTTCGCCGTCCTCTTCGCACTTGACGTGTTCATTCACGTCGAATCGTTCATTGTCCTCTTCGCGATCGCTGTGATCGGTGATCGTTCGGCGCGCACTTCGCGGTTCAATTAAATGTGACACAAAAAAGCAGTCTCCATACGTTTTGAAAACCATTCATTATTTTTATTTATACTATAACTTGATTGTCCATCCGTTGCGATGTCAAGATATATCTATTCGCGGACGTTTGCGCTCGTCCGTATACATGGTTACACTGTTGAAAGCGCTTACTACACCATTGCTTGGTAATTGCACGTTCAAGCGTCGTTTTCTTTTCAATACTGGTGGTAGATCGATGCGTATTGTGATTGGTTCGGGATTCGATATTGTCGATCGTTCGTGGTCTTCGCCATATTAATCTCGATTGTTGTTGATTGTGATAATATCGGAAGCCGCACTCAGCGAAGGTCGAATAAGTTCTGCTGGCGACTGTAATAAAAAAATGATATTAACATCGCCGGTTCGAATGTAAAAACATAGTGTATTCAAGAATTCTAATTGAACGAATGTACTCACCGAAAATGCGAGTATTTCTTCTATAATTTGAACATCTTCACCGTCCTCTTTGCACTCGACGTAGCCATTCGCGTCGAATCGCTCATTGTCCTCTTCGCGATCGATATGATCGGTGTTGTTTACGTGACGGCTTTTTTCGTGCTCACTGTTGTCCTTATCGCCTTTGAAAACTCCGAACAAATTACGTAATCCGCTGTCGTTGATCGAATTTATTACAGGGTGTGCAACAAGCACCGAATCATCCGATGCGGGAAAACCCAACGTGGAAGACATATCGTTTTCCTCGTTCATAAAATGCTACGAAAAAAAAATCAAAGTGATAGTTTGTTATAAAATAGTCAATTTTTACCAATTTATTTGTACTCACTTGAACCTTCATCGTTTATTTGCCGCTTGAAGAAATAAATTAGTTTGATGATCTCTGAAACTCTGAAGGCGCGGAGCGTTGATTCTCGTTTTTATAGATCTGTTACCAGAGTCATTGAAACATGAGGACTTTCATTATTTATGTGGCCTAAATATACGAACGATTATGCTATCGATAAGACATGAAATGAACGCTACGCATGATGCGATCGAGCGCAAAGACGCAATTGCGTTTGCTACGTAACATTAGATTCCATTAGCATTCATGCTTCGTCAACGAAGCGCGAACGACATATGGCTCGTATTGTTCCAAAACGGAATCGACTGCGCGTGAATGACATCTGATTCGCATTGCCCCGAGACGGATTCAATGGAGCGTGATCGTTACGCGCGGTACGGTGGAACGAAAACGATCGGACGCGTTTGTTGCGTAACGCTAGATTTCATTAGCTTGTTGATCCGAAACGGAGTCAACGAAGCGTGTACGACAAGCGTTTGTTACGTATTGCGGTCGAGCAGAAACGATCGAGTGCGTTTGTTGCGTAACGCAGTCGAGCGGAAACGATCAGGCGCATTTGCTACGTAACATTAGACAAAATATTAGTTAAATAAAATAATGTTTCAGACTAAAGTTGTTTAAATTAATTGGTAGGAAAATACGTTGTCATAAAAATTTCGGGTATCTATTTATTATAACACTGAGTAATATGATTATTTTACTTGTTATTATAATGTACATAACATAAGTTTTTACAAGTAAACATTATATTGTGATATAAAAATTTAACACGTTTATTAATTGTGTACAATATTTTAAAAAGATATCTTTTTAAAGGTTATTATTCAAGAAAATTCAAGAAAAACTAACTACAAAAGACGTCAATAACATTAATTTTTACAAAATTTATCATTATTTATTAGAACACTGAGTTATGATTTCTTTATTTGTTATTATAACAAATTAATTATTACAACAATGCAATAAAAATATTTAATACAAAAAATCTTGGTGCTGCTGCACCAAAAACTATATCAGAGTAAAACTTGTTTAATACATACATAACAGCATTTTTATTATAATAAAATGTACTTGTAAATTCTCTGTCTATATATACGGTGTAATGTTTCATATCTAATTAGACTTTTATGTATATACATCTTCGAAATAGTTTTTGGTGCAGCCGCGCCAAGATTTTTTGTATTAAATATTTTTATTGCATTGTTATAATAATTAATTTGTTATAATAACAAGTAAAAATCATATAACTCAGTGTTCTAATAAACAATGATAAATTTTGTAAAAATTAATGTTATTGACATCTTTTGTAGTTAGTTTTTCTTGAATTTTCTTGAATAATAACCTTTAAAAAGATATATTTTTAAAATATTGGACACTATTAATAAACGTGTTAAATTTTTATAACACGATATAATGTTTACTTGTAAAAACTTATGTTATGTACATTATAATAACAAGTAAAATAATCATATAACTCAGTGTTATAATAAATAATGATAAATTAAATATTGGACACTACTAATAAACATGTAAAATTGTTATAATATGATATCATTTGTACTTGTAAAAACTTATGTTATGTACATAATATACACTCAAACGCAAAAAAACCCGGTACACTAAAAATTTGAGAAAAAATTACAAAATTTCAAATGATCATAACTTGGTAAATAATGAAGATACAAATATGCGCAGAAATGCAAAATGAAGCTTGAAACGTCCTCTTTAAGAATATCTGAATTGCAATTATGCTCGGCCATTTTTTTCAAAATGGCGGATGGTAAAGTGAGAGGATGCAAAATTGATAATCAAAGGTCCGTGTTTGCGATGGTGCATGGTGTGTATCAGGTATCGCAGCGTAATGGGACCAAATGCACATGAAAGTATAGAGTGTTATCTTTAAAATGCTACTTTACCGAGCTCGATGTGATTATTTTTCACTGAGTTGTTCCAAATTTTGCTAAAAATGCGGTATCCTTGTTAAATTTGCATAATTCAGTGAATAAGTATCGCATCAAGCTCTATAACGAAGTATTTTAAAGAAAACATTCTATACTTTTAGGTACTTTTCGTCCCATTGAGCTGCGACACTTACTTTGCTCCATGCGCCGTCGCACGCTCGAACCTTTTTTTAGCAACTTTTCATGTTCTCCTTTTTATCACCCGTCATTTTGAAAAAATGGCGTTGCGCATAATTTCGATAGATCTTTCGAAAAGTACGGTTCCAAAGCTTTCAAACCGTTTTTGAAATTTGCTGCTAGGATATTTAGGTGTCGAGATATTCAATTTCGAATTTGCAACAAATGTCAATTCAGCGAGGCTTAAGGGGCTAAGAGGCTCTGCGGTTCGTTTGGCTCTTTCATAATTTCAATAGCTGTGTTCATGTTTCTCTATATAATAATTTACATAACCTGCATAATATATTCAATGATTTGCATTTATTATTTTGAAAGCCAGGGAAATGAAAGTAAAACTCAATTTAGGTTCTTCATTTTGCGTAATCGATATTACGTAATAAAGATAAATTGCGTTTTAAGATACCGCAGTCATTAGCTCAAATTATGGTTGTAAGTCTTCCCAATATAAACCGCATGGAGTTTTACTGGTAGGAAAAGTCCCATTGCATGTAGTATGTGTGTGTGTGTGTGTGTGATGTTACAGCAGAGATAAGGACCCCGCAGATCGTCACTCCTGCAGTAATTAATGACTCCAAACCCTCTCTGCTGTGTGTGTGGTGTGTGTGTACTAATAGTGGGTATGACTGCCTCGTGCACGTATTACCTCATTCATACGATCAGGCATACTCCTTATTAATCTTTTAATTTCATCCTGCGTAATTGTATTCCATTCGTTTTCGAGAATTATTCGCAGTTCTCGCAGTGACTGAGGAGCAGGTACATGATTTCATACTTTCCTGCAGAGGTTGTCCCATAAGTGTTCGATTGGATTTAAATCTGGACTATTTGCTGGCCAATCGAGTCGATTTATGCCAACTTCACCAAAGAAATCAAGCACTCTTCTTGCAGTGTGTGGTCGAGCATTGTCTTGCATAAACAAGAAGTTCTTTCCGATGAAGGGTGCGTACGAAACAACATACGGAATGAGTATATCTTCCACGTATACATCTGCGTTCATATTCTTGTCAAAAAAGTGTAGATCTGTATAAGCATTAGCTGAAATTCCTGCACAAATCATTACAGAGCCTCCATTGTAGCTATGCCTCTCACTTACCGTACAATCTGCAAATCGTTCTCCACCGCGACGATAAACTCGTTCTCGTCCATCTGGAGAATAGACACAAAAACGAGATTCATCGTTAAAGAGTACTTTGCTCCAGTCTGCGTAAGTCCAGTCTTTATGCTCAACTGCAAAATTGAGTCGAGCTACGCGATGGTGACATTTAAGCAAAGGTACAGCTGCTGGCCTGCGCGAAAGCAGATTTTGTTCCTTTAATCTTCTCCGAACGGTGTTAACGGATACATTAATGTTGCGGACATCCCTTAAATTGTTTCTAATTTGAACAGATGTTCGATGTCTGTCTCTTAACGAATTTGAAACAATAAATCGGTCATCATTGTGATTGGTACATCGAGGACGTCCCGAAACAGGCCTTCTATGGAAAGAATTGGTTTGTAAGTACCTGGCATAAGCACATTGCACAGTTGACACTGACAAATCAAGTGCCTGAGCAACGTACCTTCGACTTCTGCCATCTTCAATTAAAGCAATAACTTGAGCAGCCTTTTCAGGATATTATCGTCGCCATAATCGACGCAATAATTTCGATGCCAAACAATCAATTATGGTTTAAATTGATGAAGTTGCACGAAGCAACGCACCTCGAAAGGAAAAGATCACGGAAAAAAGAAAAGTCACACGAGGCAACGCTTATCGGAGTGAACACGTTCGGAAAAGGAAAATTGTTTGTCTTTGTTTATTGTCTTGGCACATACATTTAAGAAAAATCCAGTCAAGCCAGGCGTTAAAGCCCGGCGCACCGACAGAATCTCAGTCAAGCCAGAACGTAAGCCCGGCGTACTGACAAACTCGCGAAGTCCCAGCGTACAAGAAATAATGCCACTATCGACGGAGGACCGTACGAAGGCCAAAAGCTGTACGAAGGCAATCTCTGATCGTCTCCGCGGGCACTCTTATATGCCCTGGGCAGCTCGAACTCGCGTGCGAGCCGAGGGGCTCGCGCAACCCAGATCACCGCGTCGCGGCGGCTCCGTGGACTAGGAGCGCCAGGGAATTTCGACGTTCAGGTGGCGTCCAGCGACTCGGCATCCCGTGCACCGGGTCACCGCGAACTCAGGCGCGATCCTGAACAGCATATTCAAGCTGTGTACCATAATGGCCAATCGTACGGAGAAGGTAGAGAGCTAGGGACAGTTTCGCGAACTAAAGTGTATACCACAATGATCATGCGTAATTGAAGGGTAATGAATGATAATTTTTGATAAAAATTAAATTTCCAATTCGCAAAATTGTGTAAATTATTGTATAGAGAATAATGAACGCGGCTATTGAAATTATGAAAGAGCCAAACGAACCGCAGAGCCTCTTAGCCCCTTAAGCCTCGCTGAATCGACATTTGTTGCAAATTCGAAATTGAATATCTCGACACCTAAATATCCTAGCAGCAAATTTCAAAAACGGTTTGAAAGCTTTGAAACCGTACTTTTCGAAAGATCTATCGAAATTGTGCGCAACAATATTTTTTCAAAATGGCGGGTGATAAAAAGGAGAACATGAAAAGTTGCTAAAAAAAGGTTCGAGCGTGCGACGGCGCATGGAGCAAAGTAAGTGTCGCAGCTCAATGGGACGAAAAGTACCTAAAAGTATAGAATGTTTTCTTTAAAATACTTCGTTATAGAGCTTGATGCGATACTTATTCACTGAATTATGCAAATTTAACAAGGATACCGCATTTTTAGCAAAATTTGGAACAACTCAGTGAAAAATAATCACATCGAGCTCGGTAAAGTAGCATTTTAAAGATAACACTCTATACTTTCATGTGCATTTGGTCCCATTACGCTGCGATACCTGATACACACCATGCACCATCGCAAACACGGACCTTTGATTATCAATTTTCTATCCTCTCACTTTATCATCCGCTATTTTGAAAAAAATGGCCGAGCATAATTGCCATTCAGATATTCTTAAAGAAGACGTTTCAAGCTTCATTTTGCATTTCTGCGCATATTTGTATCTTCATTATTTACCAAGTTATGATCATTTGAAATTTTATAATTTTTTCCCAAATTTTTAGTGTACCGGGTTTTTTGCGTTTGAGTGTATATATATATATATATATATATATATATATACATATATATATATATATATTAATAAATAAAAAGTTATATTCAATTCAAAAACATTGCTTTTATTTAACTAACAATCCTAGGCATGAAAATTGTATAATTGAGTAAGAAATTGTGCAGAAATTATTCATTTGTATGCATGGGTACCCGGGTACCCCGATTGTCCCCAGCGAGTTGATTAAATTATTGCAATAATTTTTTTTATTCCTAACATGAAAGAAAATACCTAAAAGCATTTTTTGATGGCAAACATTCAGATCGCGACGATCCGGGCGGATTTAGAAAAATTTTCAATGGAACATAGAAAAATTTCAAGGAATATGCGCTAGTGGGTACCCGGGTACCCGGTTGTCCACATAAGGGTTAATCTAATTTTCAGCGTCTGATACATAGATATTAGCTTTAAAAAAGAAAGCGAAAATAGTAAGTCGGAAAATTCTAAAATATATTTCTCCTAAATTTTCACGAAATGAAAATAACGTTATTCGAATGGGAGAAACCTTTTAACTATTGTAATATTGGAGCTTTGAATAGTATCGAAAACGACTGTCGGCATCAGCGGTGCGTATCAAAGCGGCGATTGCGATGATTTCGTGGGCCGATAACGAGTCGGCGACGGTATCTGTGAAGTTAGCACGACGTTTTAATTAAAAAAAAAAACAATATCAGTAGCACTTTTTATTGTTCTATAGTTCCTAATAAAAAGAAGAAAAGTTCCGCATTTATAATACCAAAAAATCGAAAATGAAAAAATGTCGTGTTAACTTCACGTTCCAGCACGACACAGCCTCCTCTAAAATACAAGAAGCAGATGCAAAATATACTTTACGACAAGTGTTCCCGTTAGTCCTAGACTAGTTCCATAGTAATGAAGCATTTCAGAATAAAATTCCAACAATGAACAATTTTGAACTATTTTAAATATTTGACGCCAGCACGACACACTTTTGCCGAGTGTCGTGCTGACGACTTCTTGCACTTCTGATGGTGGTTATGACTTGTTCTACTCGAATTCTATATAATTCAATCAGTTTTAGCAATTGTTCCGTCGTATAACTATTTTTAAATAAATATATTTAACTTTTGGCGCCAGTCTTCTCCCTTCCCCCTGTTACTCGACGAAAATCTGAGAAAATATTTGATTCTGTGACTTCCGACGTTTCTGATACATTGTATCTCTTAAGTTTAATTTGGCTGATTGTAATAAAAGATTTTGAATTAACCTTAGACGCACAGTGTGAGGTTACCGAGACTTTGGACGAAATTTGAAACTGTACAATTGGTAGAATTAATAAGTAGAGGGAATATAACCGCCTTGGAAAAATAATTTTTTGATGTATCTTTAACAGCTAACAACTGCTGAAGTAATCAATTTTCTGTTGATTATGTTATAGTTTACATGTAAAATAATTTTGATTTCTCTGGAACAACAGTATGTGTTTCGTGTTACTTCTTTTTGCAAGTAAGTATATTTTTGTAAGTATTTTCTATTTTGTTTTTGTATTTAATTTTGTAGGTAAATTGATGTTACAAATAATAACTAATTATATTTTTATGATTTTTTTGTCAGTAGTAGACAAAACGAGAGCGCTAGGCGCGCTATTAATCTATCCAGATATCAAAAAAGAATTTAGTTATATTTATATATCACTAATTACAAATTAGTGACATATAAATATGCCTAAATTTTTTTTTCATAAATTCATTTATTTTGAAATGCAAAAAACTCTCTTTTTAGAGAAACTCTTAAAAAGAATTCTTTTTGTATCTCAAAATGAACTCATAGATGGTGACATACGACCCAGGTAGCTAAACCTGCACGAGCAGATTTGGAACAAAGTCTGCTACCAACTTTTTATGGCAATAGACAACAAATTTTATGCATGATCTGTTATATTAAATTCTGCTACCAAACTGGTAAATTTGTAAACCTCGCAATCTGACATTCGGACGAACTGTCACTCGAACGATGACAACCACGTACGATGCGAAGCTAACTGCTAAGCGCACAGCCAATCGACTTCGCGGAAAAGAGGCTCCAACATTTCGATAGATTCCAAAGCGATAAATTTGATAAGAGCGATACGAATTCGGTACATTCGAGTTCGATGGACATGCCTTTTTTATTGGCGGCAATATAAGCGGATATATTGTTATCGGTTTAATAAAAGCATGAAATTATTAGATAATAAAATATATTAATAATTCACATTGTGTAATTGGTCAAAGCCTGACAAAAGAATTCGAAGTGGTTTTAACGTTTAATTAGCGTGCATTATTCAGGGTGTCCGGCAACTCATCAAGCAGCCACAAACGATCTTTTTTTCGCATATGAGTAATTATAATTTTTCAACGCGTGATTATTGGCACTTATTATGGTTTTAGTCTAATTCTGAACAAATGTATGTATTGCTCAAACAATTTACGATCAGAAGAAAGAAAAAGAAATCAAAATACGATGTTTTTTTAAAGAGTTATAACGAAAAGAGTAGCAGGGGTCCTCCAGATCCCAGTGTGGTTAGCTAACCTAAGGCTTAACTGAATTTGCAGAAAGTAAGTATGTATACGTAGGATTAATGTTGCTATTTTTTTTGCATGGAGCGAGGAGAGGAGAATTTATAAGAAATATAGTAATTCGCATGTGTTTTGATTATAAACATTTTAATATCGTTTCAACAAGCAATTTTAATTCATGCGTTCGAAATATATAAAATTATGTTTCCGCGCTAACATAATATAACAGGTGGGGTGTAATTACAGTTTTATTTTTCGCAAATTTTCTCTTTTTTTTGCTGTCATCGTACTCATACCTGTGAGTTGCACAACGCGTGTATCTGACATAATGTCCACTGTCAACTTTGCCGCCAAGTGTGTGTATATAATTTACAACACCGACGAAACTATAAGTTTTGTTATTTAATTGGATAATTGTGGCAATAGCTTCGAAACTGTTTATTTTTTTTTCAATATATCGGTCATCGTTAAATATTGATATATCAATGAATATATGTGGGCCATATTCAATATTTTCGGTAGCGGTCATTAAGCATTTCTTGCATTATACAGTAGTCACCATCGTCAATTGCTTCTTGCATGTACTGCAATCCCTTACAAAGTAAAATATCTATATTTAAAGAGTATCATTATTTAATTCGATAATCTGCCTTCTTCGTAAATAACCACAAGGACATATAATGGTTGCTCGACTACTCGATATATCCGTAAACAAATATGTAATTGAGCCCCTTAATGTCTCGTCCGGATGGAGAACTATGTAGTCGTGCCTCTGCACGCACCTTGGCAACAGAATTCAAAAAACCCGCTACTCAGAAACAAGCGTCGCTCCGTGCCGTGGCGCCCGTGGCCGTGGCGCCCGTGTTTCCATGCGCTGCGCGCGCCCTCGTTCTTCATTGTGTTCAGTTCGTTAGCCTTGGTAACACGTGCGTTGGTTTGCTATATCAGTTTCTTTCAGTTAATTTGTGCCAATTCTTTTTTTCAGCTATGCCTAGGCATAGAAAATCTAAAGAATTCCTCCTCGAGACACGTGAGAGAAGAAAGGCGCGCGCATACGCATAGTTCGAAGATTTTTCGGGGGACAGGCGATCGCGGGATCGTTCACGCAGTACATAGTGGAATGCACGTCCATCTTGTATTTCTCGGACGCCAGAGGATCTGTGTTCTCGAAGTTCCCTCGTGGAAATTCTCGACTGAATGCGTGAGATTATCACCTCCAGAGAAGTCGAGTATAACCTCAATTCTAAGGAGTGCTTAGGAGGTTATGTCATCCACAGAACCGTTCTCAGGAGCCCCTCAAGTATTCCTCAGGGAAGTTTTGATACTATTTCCTTCCTCATGCCACAGGTTCTAAATCAGATTGTAGAAGAGCAGCTGGTCGCACAAGCGACCGGGGCGTTGTCCCACCAGGTATGTCGATAACGTCGAGCCTCTGGCTCCCGGCACTGTGGTTTTTTGCTGACACTCTTGTGAAAAAGATCACTCGGAGGACAGACGATCGCGGAACCGTTCACGTAGTAGATAGTGGAATGAACGTCCATCTTGTATTTCTCGGACGCCAGAGGACCTGTGTTCTCAAAGTTCCCTCGTGGAAATTCTCGATCGAATACATGAGATTATCACCTCCAGAGAAGTCGAGTATAACCTCCATTCTAAGGAGTGCTTAGGAGGTTATGTAATCCTCAGAACCGTCCGCAGGAGCCCCTCAAGTATTCCTCAGGGAAGTTCCGGTACTACCTCCTTCTTCACGCCACAGGTTCTGGAACAGATTGTAGAAGAGCAGCTGATCGCACAAGCGACCGGGGCGTTGTACCAGGTATGTCCTATTGCCGACCCAGTAATATTTGATAAATTCTGGCAAAGAGAGGACATAACCGATTGTCTTTTCTAAACCAGATTGTAGAAGAGCAGCCGGTCGCACAAGCGACCGGGGCGTTGTACCAGGTATGTCCTCTTGTCGACCCAGTAATATTTGATAAATCCTGGCAAAGAGAGGACATAACCGATTGCCTCTTCTATCTGGCCGGTTTTTTCGCAAGTTGATAAGGTCGAGCCTCTGGCTCACGGCAAGGTGGTTTTTGCTGACATTCTTGTCACTATCCTTCCAGATTCTGAAGATCCGCTGGCTGCTCCAACGTCTCATACCTCGGCCAGAGAACTGTTTGGGGGATTTGAGGTTCCCCCAACAATATTCTTCTTGAGATCCTATCATTCTAAAATCGATCCAAGCAGAATCCCAAGCAGGTTTAAGTCAGGAAACTTGTAATTGTTTTCTGGCGATACGAAGTCAAGGACCTTGCCGCATTACGAACCTTCCGCTTCATGGAAACGCAATAACGAGATCGTAGAAGCTTTAAGCTTTTCTA
Organism: Harpegnathos saltator; assembly: GCF_003227715.2. NCBI lineage: Eukaryota > Metazoa > Arthropoda > Insecta > Hymenoptera > Formicidae > Harpegnathos > Harpegnathos saltator. The sequence goes on from NW_020230125.1 coordinate 85,502, forward strand.
TCTTCAAGAGAGACGAGTACTACTCACTCTTGCAAGCACAAGTAACTATCTGCCTCAATGCCTTGAGCTCATAGTGCATACGTCTGTTTTCGGACCACTATTATGGCCTCTCTCTGACAAGAAGAGCCTTTGTTAACTTTCTCTCAATTTATCAGCTCGATCGTCTCAGTATGCCTAACAGACCTATACGGGTTGCTTTATACTAAAAATTTTAGACAGCAAAATATCTAGCCCTTCTTCCCTCGGAGGGAGATTATTCAGCTTTGATGAACATCCCTTCGGATCTAATGGACGATCTCATGTAGTGGATTAATATATTCTCGAATCCTCACCAGTCAAATAGAATTTGTTTAGGTAGATTTATCCGAGGAAAATTTTCGGAGGCATCTTTGAATAGTTGGGGAGCTTCTTGTGGCGACTCTCGCACACACGCCCGGTGGTCAGCAGATGACAAGGCCCTTCATAAAAACGCACTAGAATTAAAAGCGGCGTTTAACACTCTTCGATATTTCGCAGCAGATTTCAGTGACTATGTCATTTTATTTCGCATCGATAATACCACTGCGATAATACCACTTGCTTACATTAACAAATTTGGTTCTGTTTAATATCCCCGTCTCCCTGCAATCTCAAGGGAAATCGGGTGCTGATGTGAGAGGAGGAATATTTTCATTTTCGCCTCGAACATTTCATCAATGGAAGATTCTATTGCTGATTGCGAATCTCGATGCAGAGATCTCGGCACAGAATGGTGTCTGTTTGACGAGGTTTTCCAGCAAGTGTTTAAGGTCTTTAGTCCTTTTGACATAGATCTTTTCGCTTCCGCGATTAATAAGTGCGACGCGTGCGTCTCTTGATTTCCGAACCCGGGTTCGCTTACAACAGATGCATTCACTCCCGCATGGGAAGCACCTATTTTCTACACCTTCCCACTATTTATTTTATTACCACGCGTATTACGAAAACTTATAGACGACGAAGCAACGGAACTCTGGGAACTCTGATGGTATGGGTGATGGCCATCATAAGCGTGGTTCTCGCTGTTTCATCGAGTCCTGATATCGAAGTCGTTAATTCTATCTCCCAGCCGTTTTCTTATTTTCTTCTCCTTTCAGGTACCATCATCCATCATGGAAGACTCTCTCCCTGGAGGTCGCGAAATTTTCAACGAGGCGTTTAAGACACGCTTAGTGCCTCCAGTAGCCATTCCAGCACTACGATCCTCATTTTCGGAAGTAACCATAAAACAGTATCAGTAGTGGTACTTTCGTCGGAGGAGTAAAATACATCTATATTCCCCAACGTTTTCTCAAGCACTGGAATTTATGGCTCAGGAAGCACTCAACGTTGCTTCATACTCGAGCTTGAATAGCATGAGGTCAGCAATTTCCTTAATCTCTCACAATAAGTTTGGGAACCATCTTATGGTCAAGCGTTTCTGCAAAGGTATAGCAGCACTCAAACCACCACGGCCTCGGTAGGACTTTGTTTGGGACCTGGCCCCTGATTGAACAAAGCTTTTTACGATTTATCCGTATGATTCTCTCTTCCTGAGTATCATTACTAAGAAATTAGTCATTCTTCTTTCGCTTGCCCCAGGTCAATGAGTTCAAACTCTCATCTCTTAGAATTTCGCAAATCACTATAGACGATAAGCTAATTCTGAGCTGTCCAAATCGAATCAAAACCTCAGCGCCGGGCCGTTTTCACCCTCTTTTTTCTTTTTCACGATTCGTAGACTATGAGAATCTTTGTGTCTTTCGCCTAGTACAATATTACTTGGAGAGGACTAGATCATTACGTTCTGCCGGTTACGATGCTTTCTTTATTGCACCTAAGAAACCCCTTAGGGTGGTTACAGCACAAACGATAGGTCGCCGGATTTGATAGAGCTTAAAAGACTGCGGAGTTAACAGTAATATGTTCTCAACTCTTAGTACGTGTCATACCTCTACTTCGCGGACAGCCCAAAAAGGGTATCTCTCTAGACCTAATTAAACGCGCAGCAGGCTGAACCGGGACAGTCTCGCATCTTTGCGAATTTCTACAATAGACCCATTATCAGTATACAAGGTGTCTCAGAACTTTGGGACACGGGCTCCGTAGTGACATAGAGCTAAGTGAGAAGAACGAAAAAGTCCTCTACCATAATGTGGAAATCGTAATACGAGGGTTGTCCCAAAAGTAATGCACAGCACGCTCTAGCGAGCGTTGTAGGCAACGTAGACAGCTGATCGAAGCAGTGTGTAGATTGAAGTCTCAAGAGCACATTGGTACCATATGGTAGTGGGATTCGTTTAAAGAGATAATGCCAAAAATTCGGAAAGACAAGGAGAACAGTCCGTCGGGTCAGATTTCAGCAACAGAGCAACGTGCGTATATTCGCATCGAAACAGTACGCGATAAAAAAGTGCCCGAAGTTAATGCCGCGTTAAAAGAAGCGTGTAGAAGGTTTACTGTGAATCGTAGCACAGTACAAAGGTGGCACACGAAGTTTCGTGAAGGTCGAACAAGCATCGAAGACGATCCACGCGCGGGGCGGCCGTCTGCTGTAACAGCTGACAACACAAACGCTTCAATCATTGCAATGTTGCTCGACGAAGACCGGAGAATCACAGTAAGAGAAATCGAGGCGGAGACAGGAATCTCGAAAACGAGCGCGCATCGCATTTTAACACAGGTGCTAGGCAAACGAAAGGTGGCGGCGCGGTGGGTACCGCACTTCTTGTCAGCCGAACAAAAAGCAACACGTTCGGAAATTGCGCACGAATTGCTTGCTTATAGTCCTGATTTGAGCTCATCTGACTTTGATCTCTTTCCCAAGATAAAGGAACCCCTTCGGGGGGTGCGTTTTCCGACGCTGCAAGTGATCGGAAGAGAAGTGACCCGACAGATTCGGATGCTCAATAAGAACGGGACGCTGAACGGAATTCAAGCACTTCCGCGCCGCTGGTAAGCGTGCATTGATAAAGGAGGAGATTATATTGAAGGCCTGTAATTACTTGTATCTTCTTCAGTAATTATTTTTTGAGTTAGAGCCAACTGTGCATTACTTTTGGGACAACCCTCGTAGTTTCTTAGTAATAACAGCCTAAAGTTAGATGTTTTCCACGCCCAGCGGTCTATAGACGCTCCGCGGCAAACTTTATGCGTAGGGGCTGAGCGATAAGGGGCAGCGCGGCTCGTGCTGACCGTCGCGCGACATCAAAGCGCCAAGACGCCATCGCGACAGTCAGCGCGAGACGCGTTATTGCTCAGCTCCTACGCATACAGCTTGCTGCGGAGCGTCTATAAGTCACGATGGGCGTGGAAAACGCCAAACTTTACACGGTTATTATTAAAAAACTATTACGATTTTCACATTATGGTACAGGACTTTTTGTTCTTCTCATTTAGCTCTATGTCCCTACGGAGCCCGTGTCCCAAAGTTCTAAGACACCCTGTAGAGGACTTTAGTAATGCAGTTCTTTCACTGTGATATTTTACCTTCTTTTCTTCTCTCTCTTGAAAGGAAACATAGGAGTCAAGTAATCCTAGTTTTTAGTTACTCCCTTCTTTTATATAATCACTACCTCTAACGAGGTTATATCATTTTAATTTTATTTATTACTTTCGGATTGGTATTTTCATGGCAAATCGCCAGGATTTAAACAACTACATAGTTCTCCATCCGGACGAAACATTAAGGGGCATAATTGTTAGATTGAACGAACTTACCAGTGAAGTTCGATCCTAATTATGCCCTTTTGTCTCGTCGGGATGGACGCCCTCCCGTTTATTTTGTATTTCTTCTAACATTCCCACCCCTATGTGTGGCGATTAGCCTTAATGCTTTAAAGTTATGAAGAACGAGGACACACGCAACGCACGGAAACACGGGCGCCACGGCCACGGACGCCACGGCACGGAGCGACGCTTGCTTCTGAATAGCGAGTTTTTTTAATTCTGTTGCCAAGGCGCGTGCAGGGGCACGACTACATAATTCTCCATCCGGACGAGACAAAAGGGCATAATTAGGATCGAACTTCACTGGTAAGTTCGTTCAGTCTAACAATTAAATGTGCTACATTACAATTGGCGTTCAGTTTTGAAATAGTGGAAGTATATCTTGTGTAAGCTTCACGAAAAAGCGGCAAGTCAATTAATATTTTTACTCTCTCATTATAATGACTTGCTCTTATTTTTCCCTTATGTAATATTGACATTGCTAGCTTATTCGTGCGGTTTTCCGAAGTTTCCATCTTAATTTGGTAATATTTTATAGTTGCTATACCGTTTGCAATTAAGTGGAGTATCGCATCAAACGCACAAGTTTGGGTAACGGTGATAACTTTACTATCAATATTAACGCCTTTGCATATACTACCATTTCACATTAATGGTATGTTGTGGTCCTTCGCCAATTTGACGTAATCCCATTCCGGGCATTTGTCTAAATATGAAGGTTTACGTCGTTCTTTTTGTTCAGCAAAACATTGCTCCTGTGGTGATCGACGAAGAAGGCCTCGCCAGTTTTCGCGAATATTACAATTCCGTTGCTCCTCTTTCAATGATATCGCTTGTATTACTCACTATGCTATCACCTTTTATAGATATTTCTTTAATTACGTCGCAATTAATTGTATCGGAATATACGCAATTGTTTAAACATTCATCTGTTTGCATATCTGTGGAACTTGCAGTGGAATAACTTTTTGATGTCTTATCTTGCTGTTTACAATCAACATTTGTAATATCTTTTTCACACGATGCCAATTTTATCCTACCGTCAATGTAATCGAGATGCTCGTGAACGAATTTATCAGCTTTCATTGGCAATTGGCCTTTGAAAATATAATTTTTTAACTCTGCAAATTCCGCTTCAACCGAAGTAGAAGTAGCGATTTCTCTCTTTATTTGAAAATATGGTTGCATTACACCGTTTCAAATTGCGACGTTTGGTATTAAACGCGTTTCCATTATTGCAGCCAAATCTGGATTGTAACAAGCATTTATTGCTGTTCCTTCGATACAATTAACTGCTATATGTTGAGCATTGTTATATATGTTGGTGCTCCATTGAAACCAGTTGAAAGTATCTGAATTTATTTCTTCAGAACAATCTATTTCATTGTGATTAAGATTTTCGCTTAACAAGACAAGACTTAACGCTACAACAAGAAGAGATTCAAAAAATGAACATAGTTCTTCAAAAGAAGTCATTTTGTATGCTTGACACAGAGCACGTAAGTAAAATTTTCGCACAAGTAATTTGTCTCTCTGTTCAAGACAATTCCATCTGGATATCATGGATACAAAATGACTCACATCTAATCGTATAATACAGGACGGAAGTATATCGTTACAACCGTTTACGATGTTAAAACACTTTTTCAAATAATCTCGCAAATCGACGCATTTTCCGAATACTTGTGCAACAGCAATTAGAATTGCCCAACTAAAATCACAAACGATCATACACGAAGATTCGTTTCCTGCAGATATTTTTCGCAAAAAATATACAATATGCATTGCTTTATGATCTGCTGACATCATCTGGAAGACTGGAATACTTCCGTCATTATTAACAAACATGCACTATAAGAAGTATAAGAAAGTGTATAAGAAGGTATAAGAAAGTAGGCGGTTCGCAATCGGAATTTCGTTTCATAATACCTCCAGTAGCATCGATCGTCATGTAACCTGGTGGATTTTTCTTGTTCCTACTTCTATATAATAGTTCTTGTTCGCGACTCCAATAAATACAAAAAAATTCTAATAATCCAATATTGTGTATAGATCCGTGATATTTATTTGTTTCGAACTTTGCAAAAGATTTAGTACGGGATTCGTATATAAAAATCCATATCTCTCGCTTAATGTTTGCTCCTTTGCTTTTCGTAATACAGCGGCACTAGGTATAATTGACGGTTTAACGTCGCCAAAATCCTTGAGACGTTTAGTCCCCTGTCTACGATATGTTACAGCGTCTAATTTTCTATTAAAGTGCTACTAATAATTTGACGGCGTTTATTTTTTAATTGTCGCTTTTTTTTATAAGAATGGTTTTCTTCTATTACATTGAGTGCTATGGTATGTATCTTTACATCAACATTATCACGTACTCGATGGATAATTTTACCCCTTATAACAGCATCGCATTCTTTGCAAGTGCCATGAATACCAATGCGATAACTCGCGGAACTAGATTCATAGACATCGTGTTTTTTAAAAGCTAGTGTACAAGTAAATTTTTGTTGCTGCCACGCTTTCTCACTTATTATATTGGTCCAACCTTTTTGAGATACGTATTTGTATCGTCTTCCATACAGTTTTCGTACGGGCATAATTGTTCTCCACTGCTCGCTTGATATAATTAAATCAAATTCTTTCGAAAGTGCATTAATAAAATTCCTTTGAATAGTCTCATTGAAAGAAGAGGATAATTATAAGAACTGTTCGTATTGCCTATTTCAATATTAAAAGCTTTCAAAATTTTGTCTCTGAACCCATTTCTATTTTCATTAACTATTACATAAATATTCTTTGGTGTTAAGTTAATATTAAATTCCTTTATTCTATTAGAAGTTATACCAAATATTTCCGCCGATGGTGGGTAAGGTTTACCATTATCTTGCACTGTTCGGAAGTCTGTATGTGTTAAGATTTCTAATAATTATGCTCTGCGTTTCGTCCGAGTAGATATATGTAGTCATGCTGCATGCTACTCCCTTTCAACAAGCGCTTTTAAAGCTCCCGCCAAAATTCAGCGCGACAGGAGAAGGTGTGCGCCACCGTGCGTTTCCCTCGATGCGTGCGCCACCGTGCTGCTTCATTGTGTTGCTTGTTCTCCCGAACAACGGACGTGTACGTGCGTATCTTTTTTTCTTTTGTAAGAATGGATAAACATTCTCGAAAATTTTATAAACGATCTCGGGATCGCTCGAGTGAACGTGAATACGAGTCGTTCAAAGAGAACCGAGAACGCAGAACCAAACACCCTCGGAGACATTCTTGAGAGGGATCAAAAGTACATTCGCAGATATCTCCCAGCGAGTATCCTCACTCGGCACTTCAATCGATGACTCGTCTGGAGAAAAAATTAGACACGTTGCTCGACTTATTAACACAGGCTGACACAGTACGGTAGACCATGAGATTAACCTCTCTTTGAACGCTGTCATAAAACCTGTCGTTTCGGAGGCAGCCTTGCCATTCGTAGACAACGGAGCGAGTGAAGACCCACTGACCAGACAATCGGACGAGCAAGCAGATGTGTCATATATTGGTAAGCTCACTTATTGGACCGTGAACCAATACCGAGAGTATGGTCGCGTCCAGTCAACCTAACCTTTTGGGTTAGATAGCTCATAATCCTTGAGGTTCTCCACTGAGACGAGTCCGGGATAAATTTGCACAGCTTTCACGCCATGACTATGAACCATAACCTTAGAGTTTGGTCCTGTCAAAAATTTGCTCATTGAGAGGCTGTCCGTAGAGGCAGGCCCGAGCATGTCTAATGCAACTAAGAATAAAGCTGAGAACCATCACCAATAGTGTGGTCAGGCCCCAAATAACAATACCTTTCTTCGCTTGAAAGGTATTTATATACAATAATGTTTTTAAACAACTTCAGGGACAGTCGGTAGAGACGAACCTTCAGAGAACCAGTCGGTAACTTTTACTACCGATGAAGCTACCGATGAAGACGTAGCAGTCTTCAAAATGGATTTAATGGGTACGAATTGTGTCGAAACAAACCTGGGCCCAGCGATTCATGATTTGGTTACGAAGACGTGGTCTTATATATTTGTCCACGGCTTGTCGAAAGAAAATAAGGAGGCGCTGCGTAAGAAATATTCAGTCCTACAAAACTTGTTATTAACCCGGGCTCCTACACTCAATTTGGAGGTACATTTCATTAACGTCGATAAGGAGAGACGAATATCAAACTGTGACCCAAAGTATAGTCGAGTCAGCAGTAGCAGCGCAGGCGCAACTTGTGACAGAACTCCTAAAGCCGGAAGAGGAATGGGACGCGAAGTATATATTTGAAGTAGCAAGCGATGCGGGTCGCCTAATTTCTTATGTCCAGTATCATATGTCGAAAGCTCGTCGAGCTTTGATCACGCCGATGTTGACGCCTTCGGGTAGGAATGCCTTGGATTTCTCGCCTATCGATACTCACCTGTTTGATGAACAATATATAACAAAAATGAAGGATGCTGCGGCAGCAGATAAGCTAATGAATAGTTTCACAAATATGCCAGCCATGAAATCAAAGACATTATCGTCAGCAAAACCTCAATTTCGGCAACCTGTGCAGGGAAATACGAGAGCCTTTGACCGCAAGTCAGTATCTCGTCGGGGAGCGAAGGCTGCGCCTCGGCAGACGAGACAACGGTCAAATTCTCGAACCAGAACTGTTCCGTATCGTCGATAGAGGTGAGATTATCAGCTGGCAGGCTAGCCAATTTTATAGAAAATTGGACAGCGATTACTAACGACTCTGTCATTTTAAAAGCAATATCGGGTTATGAGATCCCCTTTTTAGAGATTATACTTCCTTGTCCTTACCTACAAGAACCAGAATTGAGTGAAGCAAACCGATTATTTGCGAAAAAGAAATTGATCACCTTATTGCAAGAAGGGCTATACAAGAGGTTACTTTCACACCTGACCAATATCTTTCCTCCTATTTTTTATAAACAAAATATCCGAGGGCAAGAGGTTCATCTTAAATTTAAAATCGCTTAATAGATTTGTTTTAGCACCTCATTTTAAGATGGAAGACTTGAAGACGGCTATCAAATTGATGTCACCAAATTGTTATATGGCGACCATTGATTTAGAAGACTCTTATTTCTTAGTCCCGATTGATAATTCATATCGAAAATATCTACGTTTTTCCTTTCAGGGAAAAATCTTTGAATTTTGCGTATTACCATTTGGTCTCTCGTCAGCTCCGTATATATTTACGAAGTTGTTGAAACCAGTAACCGTAACGTTACGTGAAAAGGGATTCTTATCAGTCGTCTACTTAGACGATTTCTTACTCATGGGAGATACTTTACAAGAGTGTAGCATGAACGTAAAAGAAACTCTTCGTTTACTCGATCATCTTGGATTTAGAATTAATTTCCAGAAATGTGAGCTTTACCCGTGTCAAGAAAGAAGATTTTTAGATTTTATATTAAATTCGTCGAATATGACTATTACATTACCGGAAGACAAGAGATTGACCATAAGGAAGCTCTTGGAAAGATTTAACAAGATACTCTTGTAAAATCCGTGACTTTGCAAGTTTAATAGAAATTCTAAATTCTATTTGCCAGACGATCTCTTATGGAACAACATACGTGAAAGATTTTGAAAGGCATAAATCCAAGCGTGTATAGTCTCAAATAATAATTACGACGCTCGCATGAAACTGCTCTACACTTCAGCCTGATCTTCTATGGTGGCTACACAAATTACAGACACCACCAATTTCGAGATCGAAAACGAGACGAGGATTCTTTTGTGAAATCTTCTCGGACGTTTTACTCACAGGTTGGGGAGCGTCCATGGGAACCAAAAAGACACACGGATTATGGTCATTTCAGGAAAGCAAAGAGCACATTAATTTTCTAGAACTGACAGCCGTGGAGTATGCACTCAAGTCGCTTGTGAGCAACATACGCTCGCAAGAATTATGCTGCGTATAGATAATACCACGGCAATTGCATATATTAACAAAGGCGATTCTTCACAATTTCCCAAGCTTTCAGCCCTTCCGAAATCTACATGGCAGTGGTGTGAGTCGCGAGACTTGCATCTTTTCACTTCGTATATCAGCTCATCCGACAATATCCTTGCGGACGCTGAATCTAGAATAGTTTCGGCCGAAACTAAGTTGGAAATTACTCCTACCTTTTTCATGCAAATAGAAAACAAATTTGGACCATTTGATATAGATTTATTTGCGACTCACATTGTTCGAAACGAAACCGAACATAGAATAGCTCCGGAGAGCTGGCTGGTGATTTTGGATCGCAGAGCAACGTCCGCCTGCATCCAGGTCGCTCGAGTAAGCTCGACGACCGACCGGTCGTCCTAGTTGACGTCTGGGGTCTGTAAGGCGGCCACAGGCCCCGCAGAAACGCGCAACACCGTGTGCCGACGCACCGCGCCCAAAGACGGCGGCGAAAATAAGAGAGGAATGACGCGCACGCAATGACGCAAAGTGACACGCACCGTACAACGCAACGGACGCAATAGACGCAGTAGTAACGCAAATGGAATAACGCAGAGGAACGACGCAGAAGGAACGCAGTAGAAAACAGAAGACAATAAGCGCAGTTATTTACAAGGCGAAAACCGTTCGCCTCCACAAAGTCTCGCAGGACACACGTCTGTGACGTCAACGGTGTGCGGCACCCGAAGCGCGTCAAGTACGTGTAACGAAACGACCTCCGTCGTTTCGGAAGGCCTGCTCTTCCGGACGTAACGACCTACAGCCAGCCACGGTCTCGAGGACGCGTGGAAGATGAGCTCTGAACTCGAGCTCGCAGGGTGACCAAGCCGCTCCTGCGAGAAAGCCAAGTTCCTTACGGATACTTGGAAGAAAGTGCTCGAAGCTTTAGAGACGGCGACCGAGCCATTTCTAAATCGCCAAGGCCCCCCACGGGCGCTTAGGAAACAAGGCAGCTCGGAGCTCCGAGGAGACGGTCGAGTCGCTCCTAAATCACGGCAACACCGTGAGCAGGAGATCAGAAAACGGGATTCGAACCATTAGCCTCAACCCAGCAGGGTGTATCGGCGCCGCTTTCAACTCAGCAGAGTCTGTAGAGCGGTGGTTCGAATCTGAACGTAAGAACAGATCGCTCTAGGAAATCCTAGAAAGCGCGTCGGTAATCAGCAGTATGACAATCGCATTAATAAGCAGCACAGGTTTGCTACTGAAAATGGCCAGGCAAATGATATGGCAAAAGACAAGGCACAGCGCGCCCGGTTATATAGCCGGGCGGCCGTATCTTGCCTGCGGGCAGTGGAATCACGGGCCCCGCCACGTAGCGGCCACGGTCGGAGCTGTCCGTCTGTCGCGGGGCGCCGGCGGGAGCCCCACGCGCTCGCCCGCGAGAGACCGGCCTCCTCGCCGTTTGCGAGAACACCCCGGTGCCCAGACCGCCCGCTCTGCAGCGCCGAACCGCGAACCGAAATTCCGCACGGCAGATCGTGCCGTACGGAACACACATCAATGCAAAATGTACAAAATTCATTTCATAGTTTCCTGATCCGTTCGCCTTTACTGTTGATGCGTTTACACAAAATTGGAACAAGTTCTACTTTTATGCCTTTCCACCTTTCGTAATAATTTCTTACAGAAAATAATAGACGATAAGGCAGAAGGAATTATAGCTTTTTTTTTGTTCACGCAGGAGAAACTCATCATGGATACCCTCGACCCTTGGGGGGATCGAGGGTTATGTCGGACTCTTACCGACTAAAACTCCTGCGGGATGTCTACCGTTCGGACCGATGTGGGAGTCAAGGGAACTGCTCCTGCATTCCCTCCCCGACACCCCGGCCCCAGGGCTCGTTGTGGGAGCCCCACGCCCTAAGTATCGCGCTCCCAAGCCCCCCTCCGCAGGGAGGCGGTCAGAGCGCGGTGCCCCGATCAGTGACTGATCGGGTTGGCCTTCTGGTTCCCGATTACGAGAGAGAGAGGACATCCACTCTCTCTCCCCGCCCCCCTCCAATGTGCACACCGGTCGAGGAGCGCGGAGGAGTGAGGCCCGTCCCCAAACGGGCCTTTACTCCGCCTTCCCTTCTTGTCCGAGGCGCGCGGGGAAGGTCAGTTACCTCCGACCTCCCACGCGCGTACGGAATCGAGCCCGAGGCGGCCGAGGGAGTCCCCAAGGAATCGGGGGCCTCTCCTCGGCCGGCGCCACCTCTAGCTCGCTGCCCAACCCAGGGGAGCGCCGCCCCGTCCGCCGCTCCCTTCAACGGACTCCCGGGCGACGCTTCCACTCTGCGGCCTCCTTCCGGGACATTACATCCCGCGCGAAGGAGGCCACAGCTCCCCACCCCTCCTCGCTCCCGTACATGGTCCGAACCAAGTACGGGAGCGAGATGTGCCGGCACCCCACCGCACGGGAGAGGACACTACGTTGCGAAGCCCACGCCTGACAGTGCGTCAGGGTGTGCTCCACAGTATCCTCAAGCACCGGGCAGTGGTGGCATCGTGTGGTGAGTTCCTTTCCGATCCGGGGCAGGTACGATCCGAAACAACCGTGTCCGGTCAATACCTGCACCAGATGGAACGTTAATCCACGCCCAGCCCTGTCCGCCATCTCGGCTAGACAGGGGCGGACAGCCTCGGCCGTTCGACGCCCGAATCCCCTGGGATCGGACAGCAAGTCCGCCTACTTCTCCAGGGTCCGGGCTCTGGCCTGGGACTTCAGAGCCCTCACTCCCTTGACCGTTAGCTCCCCCTCCTCGCGGAGCTCACGCACCCGCCAATAGAGCATATGTCTCTCCTCGGCGATGAGCTCCACGGGGGGGGGGCCGGTCAGGACTGCCGCTGCCATATGGGATACGGTGCGGTACCCCCCAATGGCCCGTATGACCACCGGCCGCAGCGCCTGGCGCATCAGGCGCTTACTGCGGTCGGTGGCCGCCAGCTGGGGTTTCCAAATAGGCGCCCCGTACAGGGCCATCGAGAGCACCATACCGACGTAAAGGCGGCGGGCTCTCCATCCTGGGCGCGCATCAAGCTGGCTACTTTTAGCTATGCCCAGCGCACCCGGGGGGCCAAATTCCTAAAATGGGCCCGGAAGTCCCACCGACTGTCCAACGTGAGGCTCAGATATTTCATCGTTGGCTCCACCCGGACGTGGGTTCCATTGACGAGGACCCGGGTCGGCGGCGGCGCCCCGCGACTGCCATCATGAAAAAACATGCATCCAGTCTTATGGGGTGTCACCCTGAGACCCAGGTCCCGGGTTTCACCCATCACCGATGCTAGTGCCACCTCCACTTGGAGGCGGGCTTCCCCTCAGGTCTCCCCCTCGGCAAGCACCAATGTATCATTTGCGTAGCAGACTACATGGGCCCCGAGGGGGAGGGGAGTGCGCAGCACTCGGTCGAAAGTGATGTTTCACAACAGTGGCCCCAAAACGGACCCCTGTGGAACACGCGGGTCCATAGCTCGCCCGCCTTGAACCCCGTTTTTTTTGGCGAAGTGAGGTCTCTGCCCTCGAAGTAAGCCGCCAGGGCCCATAGGTGTGTGGGGGTCCCGACAGGAACCCCCAACCCCCCCTCGGTGAGGAACCGGGGGGAACCCTATAGCATCTGCCCCCGGGGGGCAGGTCGTTCCTCCCTCCACCTCTGCATCATGATATCAGAGGTGGGGGTCTCACCCCGGTTCGGGGCTATTCCCTCCTAGTGCAGTTGGGGGTGTTCCCTCGGAAGGGGCGGCCTCCCCCGCTCCTGCCTGGCCCATGGGTCCCGGTGCGGGGGCCTCTAACACCCCGAGGCCACTACCGCACCGGCAGGTCCCATGGACCTGGGGTGAGGGAGTGTGCAGGGAGAGCTCCTCGCGCTCTACTCCGCCCACTCCTCCCACCCCACCTCCGCTAGGAGGGAAGCCGAGGCCTCGACCTCCATCACTGCTACAGCCTCGGAGACTCCCTCCGACCTAACCGTCGGAGGAGGGTTCGGTTCTCGCGGAGCGGCCGTTGCTCCTGCTCCATCCGACCCTGCATCTTTTTTGGGAGGGGGAGGAGGCTGGATAACCCCAGCTTCCCTCCCTCCCCATCCCTACCTCTGTGGTCCCTACTGGTACAGCCGCTGGAACTGTTGTCACTGGAATGACATTTTCGGCGACGCCATGGACGCGCTGAGGATGCACGGGCACTAACCCACATCCCCGGCCACCCCCACGCGCCACCTTTTTCCTCCTCCGCCGTATCCGGCGAGGGGGAATCCCCTCTCTCGGTGCAGTCAGGCAGACTGCCTTACACTTCCGCCCACGCATACGGTAGGCGGAATCCCTCATATTGGCAGAGGGTGCACCTCACTTCCGAAGTGCACCCACTGGCCATGTGGTCGGCCCCTCCACAGCGGAAGCAGCGGCCCCCCATTCCTATTTCGGACTGGCAGGCCGTTGCCATGTGTCCGTATCTGAGACATTTGAAGCATTGGAGGGGCCGTTCCTCCAATACTCTAATGCCCGCCCTGGACCACTCCACTGGCAGTCCCCCGGCCGCTACGAGCTTCTGGGCCGGTGCCAATGGGCACCGGACCCAGATCGCGCCCAGCCCTCCGGATGATCTCCTGACTTCTCCCGTTCAGAGGTCATCCGGCAATCCGGCGTATATTTTAAAATCGCGGCCCTCATATAAGAGGGGCGACCGAGTCATCCAGGCCAACGAGGCGGAGCTCCGTCCGTCTCGTCGGCCTGGCGACCACGGCCATCCCACACAATGCATCCTGGAGGTCCCTCGCCAGGCGATCGGCTTTCACCTTGCCGTCCTGACCAGGGATCTCCAAAATCACCCCCCCCATTCCTGGCACGTTTAATTTTAAACTGGCCAGGCTGCAGGCCGACCTGCTGCCTGGCCTGCGCCATAATGTCCTTTATCGAACCCCTCGGCAACGCAGAAACGGTAACCACCGGTTTGCGCGGGGGGTTCCGAACTTGTGGCCTTTTGGGTGGGGTTCCCTTTTTCGGGAGCCCTCCCTCCCTGGCCTTCCCATCCCTAGGGGGTGGTGCGATCTTCTTTGCCGCACCGCCTCCCTGTTTAGGGTCAGGTTTGGGCTTCTGCCCCGCCCCTTTCCCTTTACCCTTACGGGTGGACACGATCGTCCACCCATCGCGCCCCTCCCCGTCGGACGCCGACTGCCGCGGAGAAGGACGAGGGAGGGAGGTCCCGCTGCCCGCAGCTGTGGGTACCGGAGAGGGGAGAACCCTTTCCAGTAACCGCCCTATGCGGGCGACTTCCGCCTTGAGGCCCCGGACCTGGACCTCCAGGACCTCAAGGCGTCCGTCCGGACCTCCCTCCCTCGCCATCTCCCCGTAATTTTCGAGCGTCACCTCGATCTCCTCGAGGCAGCGCCCTGCCATGTCATTTAGACGTGCGAGGGGCTTCCCCGTGTAGCCCCCCGCAGTCTTCCTGTCTGGTTCGACCCGGAGCTCGCGGAAGTACCTCACCCCATCAATCGCCTCCGCGGCCCAGGTCTGTTCTAGCCGTGAGGGCCTCCTTACGGGTGGAAGCCCCCACTGTTGGCGTCTACGCCCCCCCTCGACTGCTCCCTCCCTTGCGTTACGGAGAGAAACCCCCCCGTTGGGCCGTAAGGACTTCCTCGCCCTCGACCGGAGGGAACTCCTCCCCCGGGAACAGCCGACGCCAGGTCTGCGTGGCGGACTCAGTGTCCGTACCACGCGCACAGGGAGCTGCATCCCCCCCTCCCGAGAGACATCCCCGAGAAGAGGGAAGTGCACCTCTCTGTCCCCCCATAATTGGGAAGCGGAGGCTTCCACCATCCGCTTCCTCTTTTTGGCGCTCTTGGGACCGACGAAGGTCGAGGGCAAGTCCAACCGACCCACCCCCGGCCTCAGCCGATCCTCAGCCTCCCTGCGGGCGGTAGCAGGTTCCGACGGCGCGCCCGCCTGGCACGCGCCGCCCAGCCCGTAGCTCGATGACGACGGGGGGGTGCCGGGACGATACGTCCCCACCCGCCGGTCCCCGGCTCCGAATACCGGGGCGTTATGTTCCTTATTTTCCATACGCCATAAATGCAAGGGTTTTACGTGTCCCTGCAACACGGGTGCAATTTCAGGGTTTTCCTTCCCCTAGACGGTTGCCTTGACCAGGTTAACGAGCCCGCTCTGCCCGCGCTGTAGGGTCCTTTGGGCCTCACGAATGAGACCCTCCAGACTCTGGTTAAAACCTGGAGACAGCTGCCCATCCAGGAGTATTATAGACGCTCTTAGTCAGGCCCCTCCGTACAAACCATTCCGGCGTGGTAGAACCTGCCAGGGGTCGAAACCCCCGCCGGCACAGCTCTGTACTTCATCGGGACACGCAAGCTCCCCCACCACGGCAAGGTGGCGTCCACGGGGGAGAGGAATTTTAGTAGTTTTTAGATGGCCAACCCAACCATGGTTCCCACTGTTCACCAAATGATATAAATCGAATTTGCTTTATTTTGAACCGAATCCTAATTTTTTAACCTCATCTCCTAGAGGGCAACATCCGTTCTGGCGAACGATTTCCCTGGTTGCAGGGAGGTTATCAGGCAAGCCTTACGAAGGAAAGGCTTTCCGGAAGAATCCGTAGAAATAGTACTAGCATCCCTTGCCGCTTCAATTATAGTACAATACATAAAGCCTATTAGACTATGGTGGCTATTCTATATCCAACATAGTCTTGACTGATTCCATCCCAGCATATCACAAGCTCTTACCTTCTTATCGACCCAATTTCACAAGGTTAAAAGATACGGTACTCTTAACTCATATCGTTCTGCATTATCGCTAATAACAAATATTAACCTCGGCTCTGATGAGCGAATAAGACGAATTTTCAAAGGAGAATCCGTGCAAAAACCGTCAAAACCAAGGTATGCCTTAACCGGGGATCCGACACCTGTCATTACCTATTTGGCCTCGCTATGACCACATGACGAGCTAAGCCTAGAACTTGTAACTCGAAAGTTAGCCACATTATTGATGTTGGCATCAATGCAGAGAGTACAGACACTGTCTCTTATAAAACGCGACAACATTCAGTTTTTAGCAGACACTGTACTCATTAAAATTCTTACTCGCCTAAAATCTTCAGGGATAAACCGATCACAACCCGTATTGTCATTTCGCCATTTCGCGGACCAGTCGGCACTATCTGTCGTGTCGCTTCTGCCATTTTATCTGGATAAATCTCGAGATTTATTATCAGAACCTCCTTCGGCTTTGTTTTTGACATTTAAGAACCCTATACGACAAGCTTCTAGTCAGTCTGTCAGTCGCTGGATAAAACTAACTTCTTTCCGAGGGAGGAATTAATACCTCTATTTTTACGACGCATTCTACGCGTCACGTCAGTTCTTCGGCAACATCCCGAAGAGGCATTACACTGGAAGAAATTCAGAAAGCAGCAGGCTGGTCCAAGAATTCATCGACCTTTGCGAACTTTTATAATAAGCCTCTCATACCGATTGCAGATATAGCAGCAACAATTATTTTAAACCGTTAATTCCTTTAATCCATTATATAAGGGGAAAACTATTTTTGTTAACGCTCAGAAGCTCTTAAGAACGTTTATTTTAATTCGAATTCGTGTAAAAGTAATATAAAAATATATATATATATATGTATCCACATCATTGGTTCGGTCATGCTTCTAAACCAATTAGTTAAAGTCACAAATCGATAGCTTTAAACAGCTACATATATCTACTCGGACGAAACGCAGAGCATAATTATATGATCAAACGAACTCCAAAATGAAGTTCGATCATAATTGTACGAATGCTTTCGTCCGAGTAGAGTCACTCACCCAATCCCAAAAAAAAGAAAATACTATGTTCTTAGTATTATTACCCATTTTCTCGATTTGTGACAAAGCTTTAAACCATGAAGCAGCACGGTGGCGCACGCATCGAGGGAAACGCACGGTAGCGCACACCTTCTCCTGTCGCGCTGAATTTTGGCGGGAGCTTTAAAACGCTTGTTCAAAGGAAATAGCATGCAGCATAACTACATATATCTACTCGGACGAAAGCATTCGCATAATTATGATCGAACTTCACTCTGGAGTTCGTTTGATCATATAATTCCTTTTTATCGTACATCTTGCAAGTAGATTTCAAGTAGAAGCGTTGAATAACACTGTACAAAAAAAGATAACAGAATAAAACAGAACCATATTTTATGAATTTTTCAAATATTATTTTAGTTTCTCTATATGGTCTTTTTCCTTATACAATATTTTCTTTTTTCCATGTATCTTAATAATTTAACAAATTTTATTCACTTGTCAAAAATCTTAAGTACACAAACTGAGATTCAAATACTTACATCTTTATAATTTTGCACTAATCAAAATCCGTCCTTCCGATCAATAATTACTGCTATTTTTATTATATTCTTCCAGTCCAAGGAAAATCGCTCTTTCCAGACCTCTTCGCGACGAAGGCACGTATGTATCTGACTTCGAAAAATCAAATGACGACGAAACAAAAGATTGCGCTCTGAGTATGATGAGCCGCCAAATCCGCGGCATCATCTAACCAAAAGATCTCAGCGATGAAGATGTATCGCGTCGCAGAGTGGGCAAAAGATATGCCGACAAAAGTGTCTGTGAAGTTAGCACGTTTTAATAAAAAAAAAAACAATATTAGTTCCAGTAGCACTCTTCATAGTTCTATAGTTCCTGATAAAAAGAAAAAAAAGTTCCGCATTTGTGATACCAAAAAATCGAAATTGAAAAAATGTGCTAACTTCCGTTCCAGCACGACACAGTTCCCTCTAAAGTTCCAGGAGGTTTTATATATCCGCGTACCGGCCCATATGCCTCTTAGACGGGCAAGCTCTTTGAGAGAATAATAGCTGCTCGCCTCCAGAGGCATATGTCCCAGGAAGGTCCTAACCTCAACGACGGCCAATATGGCTTCCGAGAGGGAAGATCAACGAGAGATGCAATATTGCATCTAAGGTCCCTCTCGGAGGCCATCGTGACGGAGGGCAGGGTGGCGGTTGCGATATCGCTTGATATCGCAAACGCGTTGAACATCTTGCCCTGGGGGTGGTGCAGGCAATGCGGGATTATTTCCGCTTCCCACCCTACCTCACGGCCGTCGTTGAGGATTACTTCCGGGGTCGGCGTCTTACATGGATGGACGCCGACGGCGGGGTACGCGAGAGGGGAATGAGTTGCGGGGTTCCACAGGGCTCGGTGTAAGGCCCATTACTGTGGAACCTCGGCTATGACTCAGTCATCCGGACAACCCTCCCCCCGGCTGTAGCACCGTGTGCTACGCTGACGACACTCTCGTCTTAGCCGGGGGGAATGACTGTGGGGATGCCGTACATACGGCCAACCTAGCGGTGGCAGGAGTCGTGCGCGCAATCCGAAACCTGGGCTTGCTGGTGGCTGAAAGGAAAACAGAGGCCATGTTCTTCCATGCCAAAGGAAGGAAGCCACCCCAGGCCCAAGTGCGAATAGGTACGGTCAGGGTCCCATTAGAGGCCCAGATGAGATATTTGTGCCTCATGCTGGACCTGGTGCTTCAGAGAGCATATTAACAGGCTGGTCCCCCGACTAAGGGTAGTGTCTGCCAGACTAGGGCAGACTAATGCCCAATGTCGGGAGAACAGACGGGAAGGCTCGTCGCCTCTACACAGGAATTTTGAATTCGGTGACGCTCTACGGAGCGCCAGTATGAGTGGAAGCCCTGGCTGCCAGCCGCCCCATGCAAGCGCAAATGCGCAAAGTGTAGTGCTGGCGGTCAGGGTAGCAAGGTGTTACCGCATCGTGTCCTGCGTAGCGGCGACGATCCTGGCGAGCATGCCCTCTCTGGAGCTCATGGCCCTGTCGTATCGCAATATGTACGACGGGAAGCGTGAGCTCCTACGCATAGGGGGGCAAGGGAACCGCTCGCTAGGGCTCTCAGAAACATGAAGCAGCAGGCTCGACAGGTCCTCCTCCACAGATGGCGGAGATTCCTGGCCAACGCCAGGTACGGGAGGGGGACCGTCGAGGCCGTCCGACCCTTCCTACAGGAGTGTGTAGGAAAGGGCCATAGGACCCTGACAGGATGGCACAGGTACTCACCGGGTATGGTTGCTTCGGTGAGTACCTGTGCCGAATAGGCAAGGAGCGCATGACATCCTGCCATTACTGCGAACATGACCATGACTCCGTGCAACACACGCTCCAGGACTGCCCGGCCTGGAGCGTTGAGCGCGGAGTCATGGTCCGGGTAATAGGCCATGACCTCTCGCTCCCAGTGATCGTTGGAGTGATATTGGAGAGCGAGAGGAAGTGGGACGCATTCTCCTCCTTCTGCGACTCAGTCATGACGCAGGAGGAGGCAGAGGAAGGGCGACGTAGGGCAGAAGGCAGGGGAAGGAAAAGAAGAAAACGGGAAAGACACCGTCAGTGGAGAGGAGGGAGGAGCAGGAGCAGGGAGCAATCAGGAGAATGGTGGGTCCACCACCACCTTCTCCCTCCCCTCCTGCCCTTCCTCCGACGCAGATCAGGGGAAGGGACCCGAGGAGGCGCGATGTCCCCTACAGGGCGAGTATAAGGAGACAGAGAACCGCGGGAGGTGGGATCGTGACGACGACTGTTACGTCGTTACCCGCCACCCCCGCGGTATCACGAACGAATGGAAGGACTGGGAAAGGGGCGGGGTTTCGGTCCCAACCACCCAGCCGTAGTTCTCCTCACGCGGGAGCCGGATGATATTAAGGGGGGGAGAGGATGTCAGTGATGATGTCATCACTGGGTAAAACACCTCTCCCCCCCGTCTGCAAGGTCCGTCGAACGGACGGACATGAAGGAAGGGATTCACTAGGACCCCTCCCCATTCCTCTACGGAGGTGGGAGTGCCCGGCGGCTAAGGGACATTTTCCCCCCGTAACCGCCTGGCGGGGACTCCCGGTGCCCCAACCAGCCCTCCAACGTAGGACGGCCGGCTGAGAAGATGAATCAGCCGGCCGCACAGCATGTATTGACGGCGCCTCGTCTGGCCAGGAACGGTGGTTGAAGCGGGCTTCGGCCGGCTTCCCCCTTCCTGACCGAAGAGACGAGGCGTAAGGGGTGGGAAAAGGGAGCGGTGGTCGAAGCGAACCTTCGGACTGACTTCCCCTCCCTGGGGGAGCGGCGGTAGAAGTGGGCCTCGGTCGCTTCCCCCCTTCCCCACCCCACCCCTCAGGGACAGATGGTGTCACACCTGGACTCGGGGCCCGACAAGCAGTTACGCGGCTCCGGGGCCCCGATGCCAGTCCCTTCGCAGCGCCACCCGGGGAGCTTTTAGCCGGTAGGAGTCCGGCATAACCCTGGCCTTTCCCCGAGGCCTTTCCCCGAGGCAGGATATCCATGATGGATTTCCTCCTCGTCAAAAAAAAAAGAAGCTTTATGTAATAGGCGTTCTGACGAGAGATCCCGTTAGTTCTAGACTAGATACATAGTAATTCCGAATTTCAGTACAAAATTGCATCAAATAACAACATAACATCTTTGAAGCATTGTCGTGCCAGCACGACACTCTATGAAAATGCATCTTGCCGACTTCCGGCACGTTTGACGACTGTTCTAGTTTGTTCTACTCGAGTTCTATCCATTTCAATCGGTTTCCGAGAGTATTCCGACGTGCAAGTATTTTTCTACGAATTTTGAAATTTAGCGCCAGCACGACACTCAATGAAAATGCATCTTGCCGACGACTTCAGGCACGTTTGACGACTGTTCTAGTTTGTTCTACTCGAGTTCTATTTATTTCAATCGGTTTCCGAGAGTGTTCCGACGTGCAAGTATTTTTTTATGAATTCTGAAATTTAGCGCCAGCACGACACTCTACGAAAACGCATCTTGCCGACGACTTCCGGCACGTTTGACGACTGTCTTAGTTTGTTCTACTCGAGTTCTATCCATTTCAATCGGTTTCCGAGAGTGTTCCGACGTGCAAGTATTTTTTTATGAATTTTGAAATTTAGTCCCAGCATGACACTATGAAAATGCATCGTACCGACGACTTCCGGCACGTTTGACGACTGTCTTAGTTTGTTCTACTCGAGTTCTATCCATTTCAATCGGTTTCCGAAAGTGTTCCGACGTGCAAGTATTTTTTTATGAATTTTGAAATTTAGTCCCAGCATGACACTATGAAAATGCATCGTACCGACGACTTCCGGCACATTTGACGACTGTTCGTTTGTTCTATCCATTTCAACCGGTTTCAGCGAGTATTCCGACACACAAGTAGATTGGATCGGAAGTTGGCAGTTTTAGTCCAGAGCACGCATCTTGCAAATGGAAAGCTATGTTCCAAAGGAAGGTGGTAAGCAGAAGTGTGGGAAAATATTGGAATGCAGTAGTTTGAGTTATCTATACATACATATTTATCGTTAAGGGATATATTTGGCAATAGACTTTACAAAGCAGTTGTATAAAAAGAAATATCGATAAATAATTGACGAACAGAAACATTAAAGCTGTCGGACCATACAATTTTTTCTATTTCTGCGACTATGGTTCTGCGTTAGCATAAAATATTAAATGGGGCGTAATTTTTTTCTTTTTCGTGGCAATGTCCCTCTTTTGTTCCGTGTCGTCATACTCGTACCAGTATGGTCCACATCGCGCATACGCTACGTAATGTCCGTTAATGACGTTGCCGTCTGATGATCTTATATGTACAACACCAGTTAAAATATACGTTTGCGAGTTTAATTTTATGTGTTTTGCTATTGCTGCAAGATTATGTTCGACCATTGATACTGTTTTAACGTATCTATCGTCAGTAAATGTCGAAGTATCAATGAACACATGCGGGCCATATTCGATATTTTCTCTGGTGTTGGCCAAACATTTTCTACATTTTGACGTTGTTAGTCCGTTTGCTAATCCGTCATCAATTGCATCTTGCATATGTTGCAAACCCTTATACAATTATCATTTTGTACGCTTGACATAAGCAACGTAGATAAAATTTTTTAACAATTTTCTTATGTTTCCCTTTCAGACAATTCCACTTCGCTATCATTGATACATAATGACTTACATCTAACCTTATGAAATAGGACGGAAGTGTGTCGTTATTACCGTGTACAATATTAAAACATTTTTTTAAATAATGTCGCAAATCAATGCATTTCCCGAATATCTGCGCAACAGTTATTAAGATTGCCCAGCCAAAATCGCAAACAACCATACGCGGAGGCTCGTTTCCAGCAGAAATTATCTTTTGTAAAATATATGCAATATGCATCGCCTTGTGATCTGCCGACACCATTTGAAAAACGGGAATACTTCTGTCGTTATTTACATACATGCACTGATATAAAAAGATAGGCGGTTCGTCATGGGAATTTCGTTTCATGATACCCCCAGTTGCGTCTAATGTCATGAAACTTGTTGGGCTTTTCTTTCTTCTGCTCTTATATGATACTTGTTGTTCGGAACTCCAATATACAGGGTGCACGATTTATCTGAAGACATTGAAATATATCGAGAACTATGCATTGGATAAAAAAAAGTGGTTAATGAAAGTTGTTAGACTCGAAGGAGGACATCCAATGATACCAAACTCGATCTCCCACCCCACCCCCTGGGGGTGGGGGTTGGAGGCAACTTTGAAATTTTAAATAGAAATACCCATTTTTTATTGCAGATGCGGATTCTACGCCATAAAATACGTAAATTTTGTCCGAAACTTTTTTTTTGATTCGTGATACATAGCGCTGTGATCGCAAAAAAATTATATTTTCCGCAATTCTCCAGAAATGATCATTAGATTGAGAAATAAAAAGTACCTGTTCAATATTTTTAAAGAATATAGTAAAAGTTATTCCCCCCCATCCTCTCAGGGTAGGGTGGGTGGTAACGTTCAAATCTGCATGACGGTTGCCCAGCGCATAACTCAATAGCAGCACGGGAAGTATTAGACCGTGATTACAATGGTCGGTGGATTGGCAGAGGTGGCCCGATTAATTGGCCTGCTAGGTCGCCTGATTTGACATCGCCGGATTTCTTTCTGTGGGGTTACCTAAAAGATAAGGTTTATCAACAAGTGCCAACAACTCGTGAAAACATGGTAGAACGCATAAAAAACGCTTGCGCTGAAATTCCCGCATATATGCTTCTATCCTGTGTACAGTCATTTGAAAAAAGGATCAATAAGTGTATTGAAGTTGAAGGTAAAAATTTCGAACCCTTACTCTAATTAATTGAACAGTGAGAGGCAAGGGGACTCACATTAAAAAAGCACCCAAAGGGAACATAAAACTACTACGTCCTCGTCGTTGTTCCTGTGTAACGCTAAAAGTAGTTTCTCGGAAAAATTCAACGCTATCTATCACGAATGAAAAACATTGTTTCAATAAAAATTTCACGTGCAATCTAATTCTGCAATGAAAAATGTGGGTCCCCATTTGAGATTTGAACGTTACCACCCACCCTACCCCGAGAGGATGGGGGGGGGAATAACATTTATTATGTTCTTTAAAAATATTGAACAGGTACTTTTTATTTCTCAATCCAATGATCATTTCTGGAGAACTGCTGAAAATATAATTTTTTGCGATTACAGCGCCATCTATCACGAATCAAAAAAAAAGTTTCGGACAGAATTTACGTATTTTGTGGCGTAGAATCTGTATCTGCAATAAAAAATGGGGGTTTCCGTTTAAGATTTCAAAGTTTCCCCCAACCTCCAACTCCAGGGAGTGGGGTGAGAGGTCGAGTTTTATATCATTGGATGTCCCCCTTCGAGACTAACAACTTTCATTAACCACTTTTTTATCCAATGCATAGTTCTCGAGATATTTCAATGTCTTCAGATAAATCGTGCACCCTGTATGCAAAAAAATTGCAACAATCCAATACTGCGTATATACCCACTATATTTACCATGTTTTCCTATTTGCAAAATATTTAGTATAGAATTTGTATATAAAAATCCGTATCACTTCATTAACGTTTCTTCTTTAGCTTTTCGCAACACAGCAACACTGGGTATTATGGACGGCTCAACATCGCCAACATCTTTAAGACGTTTAGCTTCTTGTCTACGAAATGTTTTTTATCTATTATCGCGTTACTAATAATTTGACGACGTTTACCTCTTAATTGCCGCTTCTTTTTATAAGAATGTTTGTTTTCTATTACGTTGTGAGCTGTAAATTGTAATTTAACGTTAGTATTATGACGCGGTCGGTGAATAATTTTACCTTTTATAGTGGTATCGCACTCCTTGCAACTGCCACGAATATCGACGTAACAATTCGCGGAATGAGATTCGTGAACGTCATGCATTTTGAAAACTACTGTGCAACTGAATTTTTGTTGTTGCCAGAGTTTTTCATTGATTATATCCGTCCAACCACTTTGAAGCACGTACTTGTAACGTTTCCCATATAATTTTTGAACCGGCATAATTATTTTCCATTGCTCGCCCGATATTATTATATCAAATTTTTTTGAAACAGCATTAACAGAAGTATTTCTACTAACCTTACTACAAGATGACACGTTATAAGAAGTGTCCTTATTGTTTAGCTCTATATTGAAAGTTTTCACAATTTTAAAATTGTGATTATTGTATAAGGGTTTGCAACATATGCAAGATGCAATTGATGACGGATTAGCAAACGGACTAACAACGTCAAAATGTAGAAAATGTTTGGCCAACACCAGAGAAAATATCGAATATGGCCCGCATGTGTTCATTGATACTTCGACATTTACTGACGATAGATACGTTAAAACAGTATCAATGGTCGAACATAATCTTGCAGCAATAGCAAAACACATAAAATTAAACTCGCAAACGTATATTTTAACTGGTGTTGTACATATAAGATCATCAGACGGCAACGTCATTAACGGACATTACGTAGCGTATGCGCGATGTGGACCATACTGGTACGAGTATGACGACACGGAACAAAAGAGGGACATTGCCACGAAAAAGAAAAAAATTACGCCCCATTTAATATTTTATGCTAACGCAGAACCATAGTCGCAGAAATAGAAAAAATTGTATGGTCCGACAGCTTTAATGTTTC
The DNA here is from genome assembly GCF_003227715.2 of Harpegnathos saltator. Taxonomy (NCBI): domain Eukaryota; kingdom Metazoa; phylum Arthropoda; class Insecta; order Hymenoptera; family Formicidae; genus Harpegnathos; species Harpegnathos saltator. The sequence continues at coordinate 111,258 of NW_020230125.1, forward strand.
TGTTCGTCAATTATTTATCGATATTTCTTTTTATACAACTGCTTTGTAAAGTCTATTGCCAAATATATCCCTTAACGATAAATATGTATGTATAGATAACTCAAACTACTGCATTCCAATATTTTCCCACACTTCTGCTTACCACCTTCCTTTGGAACATAGCTTTCCATTTGCAAGATGCGTGCTCTGGACTAAAACTGCCAACTTCCGATCCAATCTACTTGTGTGTCGGAATACTCGCTGAAACCGGTTGAAATGGATAGAACAAACGAACAGTCGTCAAATGTGCCGGAAGTCGTCGGTACGATGCATTTTCATAGTGTCATGCTGGGACTAAATTTCAAAATTCATAAAAAAATACTTGCACGTCGGAACACTTTCGGAAACCGATTGAAATGGATAGAACTCGAGTAGAACAAACTAAGACAGTCGTCAAACGTGCCGGAAGTCGTCGGTACGATGCATTTTCATAGTGTCATGCTGGGACTAAATTTCAAAATTCATAAAAAAATACTTGCACGTCGGAACACTCTCGGAAACCGATTGAAATGGATAGAACTCGAGTAGAACAAACTAAGACAGTCGTCAAACGTGCCGGAAGTCGTCGGCAAGATGCGTTTTCGTAGAGTGTCGTGCTGGCGCTAAATTTCAGAATTCATAAAAAAATACTTGCACGTCGGAACACTCTCGGAAACCGATTGAAATAAATAGAACTCGAGTAGAACAAACTAGAACAGTCGTCAAACGTGCCTGAAGTCGTCGGCAAGATGCATTTTCATTGAGTGTCGTGCTGGCACCACAATGCTTCAAAGATGTTATGTTGTTATTTGATGCAATTTTGTACTGAAATTCGGAATTACTATGTATCTAGTCTAGAACTAACGGGAACTCTCGTCAGAACGCCTATTACATAAAGCCTCCTTTTTTTTTGACGAGGAAGAAATCCATCATGGATACCCTGACCCTCGGGGAAGGGTCAGGGTTATGCCGAACTCCTACCGGCTAAAAGCTCCCCAGGTGGCGCTACGAAGAGACCCGAATCGGGGCCCCGGAGCCTACGTGACTGCTGATCGAGGCCCCGAGTCCAGATGTCGACCATCGTCGGGCCCCGAGGGAAGGAGGGAGGGGGCAAGCGAGCCAAGGCTCCTCTTCGACCGCCGCTTCCAGGGGAGGGGGATACCAGCCAAAAGCTCGCTTCGACCACCGCTCCCCTTTCCCCACCCCTCACGCCCCGCCTCTTAGGCTGGGAAGGGGGAAGCCGGCAACGCCTGCGCTTCGACCTCCGTTCCCAGCCAGGCGGGGTGCCGCCAATACATGTTGTGCGACCGGCTGATCCACCTTCTCAGCCGGCTGCCCTACGTTTGGAGGGTTGGTTGAGACACTGGGAGTTCCCGCCCAGTGTCCTACCCTCCTGTTCGGCGGTTACGAGGAGAAAATCGTCCCCTAGCCGCCGGGCCCTCCTTCCTCTGTTTTAGAGGAAGGGAGAGAGAGGTTGCCCTCTCTCTCCCTTATGCCCACGTTACTTGTGGGCCTAATGAAGGGGGTAGAGGTGCTGTTGGTGATGACGACGCCATCATTGCACCCTCTCCCCTCCTTACTCTCATCCAACCCCGGTTCTTGGGGCTGGGGGGCGACGATAGCGAGTGGGGGGCTGGTCTGCCCTTCCTGTCGTTCCTCCTCCTGCTGCCTCTGGTCGGGCTCGGAGTGGCAGTGTTCCTGCGACCACTGCCACCGTTCTTCTTTCCCTCTTTACTGCCCTAGCGCCCGCCGCCGCCCTATCAGGTATATCGCGGCTAGCCCTTTGGGCTCTTCCCACCCTTCGTGGTGGAGGAAGGGGAACAGGTTGGAGGACGGGGGATGTTGGTCTCACCATCCCTCTCAGGGGTTCTTCCTCCGAAAAGTCTACATCCCCGTCTCTGCTCCCACTCCTTCCCCCTCTCTACTGTCTGTCTTTCCCTCCTTCTCTGCCTCCTCCCGCGTCCTTCCGCCTGTCTGCGGACCTCCTATGCCTCCTCCTTTTGCGACATTACGGATTCGCAAAAGGAGGAGGATACGTTTTCTCTCGCTCCCCACTATGGCCCCGACAACTGTGGGGAGCGAGAGATCCTGCCCCAATTCCCTGGCCACGACTCCGCGCTCCACACTCCAGGCGGGGCAATCCTGGAGCGTGTGTTGCGCGGAGTCGTGGCCGTGGTCACAATGGTGACAGTGCGTCGTATGCTCCCTTCCTATTCGGCACAGGTACTCACCGAAGCACCCGTGCCCGGTGAGCACCTGTGCCATCCTGAAAGTCAAGGTCCCCTCTACCCTGCCTGTCCACTCACGCAGGGAGGGCTGGACGGCCTCGGTGGTCCTCCTCCCGTACCTGGCACCTGCCAGGAGTCGCTGCCACCATTGGTAGAGGACCTCCTGAGTCTGGTGCTTCATCCTGCATATGGCTCTGGCGAGCGTTTCACCAGCCTCACCTCTCCTGATCAGGAGCTCCCGTTTTCTAACGTACATACGGCGATATGCCAGCGCCAGGAGCTCTAGGGGAGGCACGCCCGCCAGAGCCGTCGCCGCCACGTGGGATAATGTACGGTAGCATCGAGCCACCTTTACTACCACTGCCCTGTGCGCTCTGCGCAATAGCGCCTGAAGGGGACGCTGGCGGCAAGGGCCTCTGCCCAAACCGGGGCTCCATAAAGAGCCACCGAGTTTAGTGCTCCCGCGTGGAGGCGACGAGCCTTGCAGTCTGGGCCCCCGATATTGGGCATGATTCTGCCCAGATTGGCTGAGATAACCCTCAGCCTGGGGGTCAGACGGCTCATATGCTCTCTGAAGCACCAAGTGTCGTCCAGGGTGAGGCCCAGATACTTCATCTGGGCCTTGATGGGGACCCTGACTTTCCCCACGCGAATGTAGGCCTGGGGTGGCTTCTTACCCTTGCCATGGAAGAATATGGCTTCCGTCTTTCTTTCAGCCACAGCCATACCCACACCGCGAATGGAGCGCACGACGCCCGCCACAGCGATGTTAGCCGTCGTTATGGCTTCCCCCCTGTCTTCTCCCCCGGCTAGGACGAGTGTGTCGTCTGCGTAACATAATGTTACAGCCGAGGGGGAGGGCAGTTTGGAGGACAGAGTCGTAACCGAGGTTCCATAATAAGGGGCCTAATACGGACCTCTGCGGAACCCTGCAACCCATCCCCCTCTCGCGTACCTTGCCGTCGGCGTCCGTCCAGCTAAGACGTCGACCCCGGAAATAGTCCTCGATGACGGCCGTGAGGTAGGGTGGGAAGCCAAAGCGCTCCTTCATGGCCTTCACCACCCCATCCTAGGGCAGTGTCTTAAACGCATTGGCGATGTCCAAGGACACCGCCACTGCCACCCTGCCCTCCTGCACGATGGCCCCCGACAAGAATCTTTGGTGTAAAATGGCATCCACTGTCGATCTCCCCTCTCGGAAGCCATATTGGCCGCCATCGAGGCTCTGTTCTACCCGGGACATATGCTCTTGGATGCGGGCTACGATCACTCTTTCGAACACTTTGCCCGCCTCATCCAGGAGACATGTGGGCCTGTACGCGGAGGGGGAGCCCTCCGGTTTGCCCTCCTTATGGAGGAGGACCACATTGGCCCTCCCCCAGACTGGGGGGAATTTGCCTTCCCTCAACGCCTGCGAAAATATTTTGGCAAGTCTTCCGCTGATATACCCCGAGGCCAGGGTGAGGACTCGGCCGGGGATACCGTCAGGCCCAGGAGCCTTCTGGCTCTTGACTTCTTTGATGGCCCCAGCCACCTCCTCCTCTGTGACTCCCGGTACCCTCCCCTGTTGTTCAGGGGTAGGGATCATATATGGGTCAATGGGGTTTCCCTCCCCAACCAGGAAGAGGGTCCCCATGACCCGCTCTAGGAACCGGGGGTCTAGCGTTTCCGTCAATGGGGGCACCCATGGTTTCAGCTTCCGCATTACCATTTTATAGGGGCTCCCCCATGGATCCGTGTCTAGCGACAGGAGGAGGGTGTCCCACCCTTTGCCTCTGGCCGTCCCGATGGCATCTCTCAGTGCCGCCGCTGCTCTGTAAAATTCCCTTCGGGCGGCCAGAGTGGCCTCGGGGTCTGATTTAGGATCATTCCTGATGCTCCGGAAGGTCCGCCTGAGGCGGACCGACCTTCGCCTGAGCTCAGCGATGTGGTCGGTCCACCACCAGGCGGACCTTTTTGGGCAGGACCGGACCCTGGGCATGGACACATCGCACACCTTCGCGATTATCCATGATCTCCTTGACCCCAGAGTCCAGGTCCTACCCTTCCATACGTTGTGGCCAGGTGGCTATTTCTAGGGAGGTCTCTAGGGCCTCCCTGTCCAACTGCTTCAGGGCCCAGCGCCCGGTCGGGGTGTTTTGTTCCGCTAGGGCCGCAGGCCACTGGGGGTGACGGACAGCTCCATCTCTATAATATGATGGTCCGATAAAGCTTCTAGTTCGTCCGCCACCCTCCATGTCTGCACCCGCCTCAGGGCCGTAGGAGCCCAGGAGAGATTGACTCCCTCTGCGACTCCACGAAGATTGATTTCCTTCCCTTATTGAGCAGGTGCAAACCTAGCCCCGCGGCCCAGTCTTCTACCTCCTCCTCCCACCTGTCACCCTGCCGGGAACCCCACAACCCGGACTTCGCGTTGAAGTCCCCGGCGACGAGGACAGGCCCAGGGAGGTACTGTGACATGGCCCTCCCTATTTTTCGGAGCCTGGACCTGAAACTTATCAGGTCCAGGCTCTTGGTTGGGGGGAGGTACACCCCGACCACTGTAAGGGCTCCCCACCTGGCCACAACATATTCTACCCCGTCACCTAGCTTGGTGGCGGGAGGCAAGTTTTCGCCCGCTTTCCATACCAGCGCTACGGAGCCTACCTCATCCCCGCATCACCTATCGTAATTTTTGGATATTCGGTATGGCTCCGCAATAATTCCGAGGCCTGTACCGCGCTCGGACATTGTATGCTCAAAGAGCGAGATCGCTTGTCGAGCGCGGTACAGGTTGGCCTAGAAGAGATTAATCGCCATTTTCATCTTGTATGATCAACTTATCTGCTGGCTCCTCCGCTTCATCGCTCTCGCCATCTTCTCTCGGCCTGGGTCTTTTCTCTGCCCTCCTTTCCACCTCCATATCCTCACATTTATCCCCCTGTGTGCCTGGGGTGGAAGTTTCCTCTATGGGAGAAGGAGAAGGGGGAGGAGGGGGCGGTGAGGGCCCCTCCTCTCTTCCATCCTCTCTCCCTCCTTCCGGGGGGCTGAAGGTGTTGGGGGCGTCAGTGCGGATGCCTTCCCACTCTTCTGCCCTCTCCCCGTTTTCTTCCTTCTGGGCGGACGGCAGACCGGCACACCCATTCTGTGTCCAGCCGGCCGCCCTGCGTCCATACATATCTGACACCTGGCTCTTTCGAAGCAATCTCGGGCCAGGTGTCCATGTTCCTCGCATGTGTAGCAGTTGCCACTCCTGTATATACTGCTGTTGCAGTTCTGCCGGACGTGGCCTCTTTCCAGACATTTAAAACATTGCAGAGGCCTAGTTTCCAGCAGTTCTGCCTTGACCTGGGTCCAGCCCATGACCAGTGTCCCCTTTTCCGCAACCTATTTTGCCATTGCCAGGGGACACCGTAGCCATAGGGACCTGGACCCAGCGGGTGTGGTTCTGATCATTCCGGTTTGCACATCGGATACCCCACATCCTCCATATTTCGCAACGCATTCCGCCGCTTCTTTCTCCGTTGTGGAGATCTCCATTCCCCTTATCAAGAGGCACACTGTGCCTATTATTACGCGAAACTGCGAGTTGAAACGAGGTGAGATATTCATATCTCAGGAATGGCTGAACCGATCGACGTTTTTTTAGTCCCAATCGATTCAGCCTCAAAAAATAGGAAGAAAAGTGTTCTTGTGCTTCTTGTGTACGTTGCCTCTAAGTGGAGATATTTTAAGATTAAAGTCTGAATCACAGAAATTACGATTCAGTAAGAAAGTAAGAAAGAAACGCTAGACCGCCGAGGAGAGGGGATTTGTGCTTCTCGTTTTTCCGACACCAGAGGCGTTATAAGCGCGCTAAAGATGCAAGGAGCAGCGAGTGCGAGTGAGCAAGCGATAGAGAATAAGAGAGAGAGAGAAGAATAGACCACCGAGGAGAAGGGATTTGTACTTCTCGTTTTTCCGACACCAGAAGCGTTACGAGCGCGCTGAAGAAGTAAAGAGTAGCAAGTGCGAGTGAGCAAGCGATAGGGAATAAGAGAGAGAAGAATATTGGTAGAACAGAAGTTGAAATAAAAATAAAATATTGCTAGTTTATTTATTTTATATATATTATACAGCATGTGAATTCGAGTCGAACACGAGCAACGTGATTACAACGTTGGTAGTTTACGTTGAGCAATGAGCGACAGCGAAGGTTGACAATTGCGCATTTCAGTTTTGAAGTTTCCTAACCTCAAAGATATCACAATGCTGCGCTCACATTTTCGACTGAAAGTTGACTTGTCCAAGTTTTTTCACGATGTGCGTCGGATCTGCTAAATTTTTATTGATTAATCACTAAGATATTTGGCATAAGAGAATCATATCATTTGTTGTTGAACGATGCCGAACATCTGCCACCGATGGAGGATATTCGCATTCTCATCGAAAACGAGACGATCAAGTAAGTATAATTCTTTCAATATAAAGTATTAAACTTAACTTTTCATATATTTTTAGTTCAAATAGGTTTTATGTTTTATTCATTAATATTATTTGTATGTCATTAATAGATAGAGTAATCCCTGGATCTGGCATATAGAACGAAGTTTTAAATGCATTAGTTACTGTATATCAGATCCCTGGATTTGGCATATAGAACGAAGTTTTAAATGCATTAGTTACCCAATCAACACGCAAACGTTATGTGAACGTTTAAAAAACGTAATCCGTTTGTAAACATGCTAAATGGTTTGTTTCGCTAACCATAAGAACGTTTTGTGTGAAACGTTTATTTAACATTTCGAAAAAAACGTTATATGAACATTTCTAAAGCGATTGGATCTTAATTTTATGGAATTATTTTTGCCTCGTCTGAGATATGATATATATATATATATATTAATAATATTGCAGAATGCCATATGTATATATATATATATATATATGTATATATGGCATTCTGCAATATTATTAATTATAAAAATTTTATTTCAAGTCTTATAAGAAATGTATACATTCTATCTTACATTCTATATATATCAGATAATTGCAATTATATAATTTATTCGAGGAGTGATATGTAGTAAAATATTAATCATATGAGATATTTTAAAGATTAGGCTTCAAATATTCTGCTGGATGTACGCTCTATTTTGTGCAATAGAAACAAATCTTTTAATTTCAGGCATGTCACGCAGTGTAAACCATTCATTATCTACACATCCTAACAGAATAACCTTTTTTTTTTTTTGGTGACGCAGGGGAAATTTATCATGGATACCCCCTCCCCTTTGGGGGGGGAGGGGGTTATGTCGGATTCTTGCCGATTAAAACCCCTGCGGGATGTCTACCTGTCGGGCCGTGAGGAGAGGAGTCAGGGGAACTACTCCCGTATTCCCTCCCCAACCCCCCGGCCCGAGGACTCTCCGGGAGTCCCTCGCCATCAACGTACCGCGCCCTGTCCCACTAAGGGAGTCCAGGGCACGGTCCCGGTGGGTTGCCCCACCGGTTGGTCTTCTGGTCACACCTATTAGGAGGAAGGGGATACCCACCCCTCCTCCTTTACCCCCCCTTGTTAGTCAAAGGGGGAGAGCTTTGGGGGAGTGGGCCCGTCCCAAAGCGGGACACCGCCCCCCTTTGTCCTACCTATCCGACCGCGCGGGGGGATCTAGATAGCCCAGTCCCCTCCGCGCGGACGGTGGCGGGCCCGAGGCGGCCGAGGAGTCCCCGACCCGTCGCTGTCGACAGGTGAGTCCTCCTCAGCCGACGCCACCTCGGGTCCGCTTCCGATTCCTCCTCCCGGGGATCGTCGACCGGTGCGCCGCCTTTTGCGATGCACTCCCGGTCGACGTCCCCACTCCGCGGCCTCCTTCTGCGAGATAACTTCCCGACAGAAGGAGGCCGCTGCGTCCCACACTTCCTCTCTCCCGCACATGGCCTAGACCATGCGCGGGAGCGAGAGGTCCCCCCTTCGGCATTCCACCGCCCCCTCGAGGACACGGCGCTCCTCGTCCCATGCCGAGCATGTGGACAAGGTATGATGCGCCGTGTCCTCGAGAATGGGGCAGTGGTGGCACCGGGTGGTGGGCTCCTTCCTTATCTGGTGCAGATACCGACCGAAGCATCCGTGCCCGGTCAGCATCTGCGCCAGGTGGAATGACATTCCACGTCCCCTCCTGCCTGTCACCTCGGACAGGCAGGGGCGGACAGCCGCTGCCGTCTTGGGACCGGACACCTTCGGGTCGGACAAAGCGTCCTCCCATTTCCGAATGGTCCGGTTCTTGGCCTGGAGCTTCAGGCCCCTTAGATCCCTGGCCCTTAGCGTCCCCACCGCACGGAGCTCCCTCACCCGCCAATAGAGAGTACTTCTCTCATCGGCAAGGAGCTCCACGGGGGGGACGCCGGCCAGGGTGGTCGCCGCTATGTACGACACGGTCCGATACCCCTGAATCTCCCTTATCAATACGGGCCTCAAGGCCTGCCGGAGGGAGCGTTTTCCCCTCCGGCAGACCAAGAGGCTCGGCGCCCATATGGGCGCCCCGTAAAGGGCGATCGAGAGCACGGCCGTGACGTACAGGCGGCGTGCCATCCAACCCGGGCCCCCTGGGCGCGCATGAGGCTGGCGACCGCCAGACCTGCTTTGCGCACCCGGGGGGCCAGGTTCCCGAAATGGGGCCCGAAGCTCCAACGACTGTCCAACGTCAGGCCGAGATATTTAATCGTCGGCCCGACGTGGACGTGGACGCCATCCACGAGGACCTCGGTTTCCGGAGGCGCCCCTCGACCTCGGCCGTAGAAATATACGGCCTCGGTCTTCTGGGGCGCCACCGAGATTCCGAGGTCCTTAATGGTGCCCACCACCGATGCCAGTGCCGCCTCCGCGCGGAGGCGGGCTTCCCCCCAATCACCACAAGTGTCATCTGCATAACAGACGACGTGGCAGCCCGGGGGGAGCGGAGTTCTCAGCACCCGGTCGAACGCGATGTTCCATAGCAGGGGGCCCAGAACGGACCCCTGCGGAACACCGCGCTCCATGGTGCGCCGGCCCTGGACCCCGCCCTCCATCGGGAAGGCGAGTTCCCTGCCCCCGAAGTAGGCCGAAAGGATGCGCCGGAGATAGACGGACACACCGTGATGCACTAGCGCCCGCCCGATCTCCGGCCACGGCAGGGTGTTGAAGGCATTCCTGATATCCAGGGATACCGCCAACAACACCTCGCCGTCCCTCTCCGCCCCGGAGACACTGGACAGCGTCCAGCGTTGATCTCCCGGGCCTGAAGCCAAACTGGCAGTCGTGGAGGTTCGGCCCCTCCGAGGACAGATGCTGGACGAGGCGGTCGGCAATGATGCGTTCCAGCAACTTGCCCGCCTCGTCCAGCAGGCATATCGGCCTATAGGCCGACGCACCGGGTGCTTTGCCCTCCTTGGGGAGGAGGACCAGGTTGGCCCTCCTCCACTCTGGGGGAAATACCCCCTCCCTGAGACATCCGCTTAGAACCCTGCGCGTGGCCGCGAACAGGTTTCCCTCGTCGAGTGCGAGGGCCCAGGTGCGGCCAGGAATTCCGTCGGGGCCAGGGGCTTTTCCCTTGGCCCCGAGCCTCTTCCTGGCCCCTGCGAGCTCCTCTGGACTGACCTCCAGGCCCTCATCCTAGTCCCCCTCCACCATTTCTTGGGGAGGGATCACTGGTGGGCCCCCTTCCGCCCTCGGAAAGAGGGCGTCCAGGAGCCCATCGAGGGCCTGGTGGTCCATTTGTTCAGTCGGCGGGGGCGCCCAAGGGCGGACCTTCCCGGTCACCCTTTTGTACGGGCGCCCCCACGGATCCTCGTCCAGGGAGCTCACAAGGACGCTCGCTTCGCCTCGGCGATGACGACTTTCAGGGTCTTCCTCACTCGGAAGTATTCCCTTTTTGTCCCCGTGGCATCCCCTCCATTCCGTCGGGCACACACAAACAGCCGCCTGGCTGTGATGGCGGAGCGTCGGAACCGTCCTAGCTCCTCACTCCACCAATATACTGCCCGGCGGGATCGGGGGCGGGACTGGGGCATCGCAACGTCGCAGCACGACGTCACGATGCACACTATTTCCTCGGCCCCCTTGCAGGGGTCGGGGTCCCGCCCCCTGGCACCTCTTCCAGGTGCCAAGATGCCACGAGGACAGCCGCCCAAAACCTGTCTGCGTCCAGTCGGTTGAGGGCCCATCTCTTGGGGAGAGGGGGTTCCCTCTCCCCAGGGCGGCGGATGAGCACCTGCTGGGGTCTGGGGAGGCGGAGGGTCCACACTATATGTCTATGGTCAGACAGTGTCTCACCCTCCGCCTCCACCTTCCACTCGTGGAAGAGCCCCGCGGCCGAGGGGGTCGCCCAGGTCAAATCAATGACCGAGCCTCCGTCCCCCCCCCCCCCGGTCGCACGCAGGTGCTCTCTGAGCCCTCATTCATAAGAACAAGGCCCAGTCCCGCGGCCCAGCCGATCACGGTGTCCCCCCGGCGGTCCCGTTGCCGGGGACTGCAACCCCATCCTTCCGAGTGGGCGTTGAAGTCCCCGGCAATTATGACTGGTCGGGGATGGCACCTCCATGCCAGCTCCCCGACCCTGTCCAGGACCGCCTTGACCGGGGCAGGACGACCGAGACTGGCCTTGTTCCTGTGGTGTGGAAGGTATATCCCCACCACAGTAATGGGCCCCCAATCGACCGCCACGTACGAGGGCTCCGATTCCCTGAATTTATAGGGCGGGGCCCCCGTCGCAGGGTCTGCCACCATGACCACCGAGCCGTCCGGACCCCTGAACCAGTTCGCGCTGCGAACGGGGATCTAGAGCGGCTCGGTGACCACCGCCAGCCCGGCAACCAGCTCTTTCAACCTCTGCAGAGGTCTTGAGCCCGGGCGCCGTGGTCGACGTTGGCCTGTAGGACCCGGAGTGGCGTGAAGGCCATGCCTTTCACGCCTCCTCCGGGCTACCTACTTCGGCCCCCCCCTGGCCATCCTTTGACGGCAGAGCCGTCTCGGATAGTCCGGGGGAGGCTTCGGCCGTGGTGGCTTCGTCTACGGATGCCTCCGCGGAGTGGTGGGGGGTCCCTATCTGTGCGGATTCCTCCTGTCGGGAGTACGAGGAGGAATCGTAAACCTGGGGAGATGGGGGTGGCGCTCCCTCCATCTCCCCGTCTTCTAGGGTTGTTGGGGGTGGACCCGTGGGTTCCACCCTCCTTACCTTTGAATCCTCCTGTTCCTTTTCCTCCGTCGAAGTGTCCGGGTCTTCCCTACCCTTCCTCTTCCTTCTTGGAGGTACCGGTGGCTTCTCCTGCCAGCCTTCTGCGCCTGTCGTCGTCTCCGGTTCCCAGTCGCACTGGCTGGATGGATGGTCCTCCCGGTCTTCTGTTGGGGTGAGGGCTGGTTTCCCTGCATCTTTCCCCTCTAGATTCTTCCTTGGGGGAGGAGACTCACTCCCCTCTCCTGGCTGCTCTGGTGTCGGCTGGGTTGGCACTCCGGCGACGTTTCGGGAACTCGTCACCCCCGTGTCTCCCGCTCCCACCAGACCTCCTGTCTTCTTCCCCTTCTTCTTCTTCCTATTGCCCGCAGGGGGGCCACAGGCAGGCCCTCCGATCTTGTGACCAGAGGGCCTGCCCGCCTCTGCACAGATGGGGCAGTTCGCCGCCCGCAGGCACCCTTTGGCGCGGTGGCCGGGGCTACCGCAGCGATAGCATAAATCGCCGCGGTCGACGGTGCTGGTGCACCGCTCGCGCACGTGTCCCGGTAGAAGACACCGGAAACACAGCACCGCGCTAGCGGGCAGCTAGCGTTACCCCGGCACGGGTCCACCCCACGTGGACCCGCTCCGCGGCGGCGTACTTCGCGGCCACCACCAGCGGACACCGCACCACCATGGCGCCCGTACCCCGCTGGGTGACACTCATTATCCCTGGGGATACCTCCCCAGGTGAGCATCCCCCAGCGCGGGCAATGGCGGCCGTCACTTCCTCGGCCCTGGTTGTCGCGTCCAGGCCAGCCAGTCGCAATGCAGCGACCTTTACCGGCCCTTAGACGCGAAAACCGGGGTCCCTTTCGTTGAGGCCAGGCACCTCAACCAATATTGCCCCGCTCAGGGCCCGGCGGACCTTCAGGGATCCACCGATTCCCAGGTCCGCCGGGATGATGCGGCACCTGGCCTCCAACATAAAGCTGGCGTATTCGCCCTCGGGGCAGATTATCGTGACGGCCGCCGAGCGTGGCGGCTTAAGCCTGCCCCCTCCTGCTACAGCTGGTCCCTTCCCTTTAGGTCTCACCTTGGGGGTAAGGGTCGGAAGTCCAGTTGGGTCCCTCGTTCTTGCCTCTTCCTTCGTCCTCTTTCCCTCCTTTCGTCCCACTACCTGGGACCAGGTCTCCTGTGGTTCCTGGTTCCGGGTAACCTGTGGTACCTGGTTCTGGCCAATCGAGTACCACAGTCCCTTCTCCACCAGGTAGCCTCCTACCAACAGTATGTCCTTGGCGGACATGCCCTTTTCTCCTTTCAGGGCTCTCTTTCTCTCCTCCTCCTTCATTAGTTTGTCCTTGGCCTTTTTCCTCCTTTTATTCGCCTCCTTCATTTCCTTTTTCCCTTGACCCTTCTCCTTTCGTCCATTGGGTCCCTCCGGAATTATATTCTCCTTCCTATTTGGCGCCTTCTTCATCCTTTCCGGTGCTGAGGGAGGGGTGGACGCTGGGACCCCCACCGACACCGCTGGTCCGCCCCCCCGGCCAACAGCCTCGAGGCGGCTGACGGCGGCCCTGAGCCGCTCGACCTCCGCCCCGCAGCCACAGCCGGCGAGCCGGGCCTTCAGGTCGGTGTCCAGCACCTCTTCAGCGCCTTCCATCTTCTCCTTCGGGGGGAACGGATGGATCATATCCTCCAAATTGTCATCTAAGGAGGGGATGTCCTGGTCCTCTTCCACCATCCTGGCGGAGATGGAGGTTGAGGACGAGACAATCCTCCTCCTCTTCCTTTCCCTCTCTTTTCTCTTCATCTTCTTTTTTTTCTTCTTTCCCTCCCTATTCTTTTCCTCCTCCTCACTGGATCCGGCCGAGGATGATCCTCTCACCACTTCTGAATAGGTGGGTTTCCTGCCTGATGGATCTGGTGGAGAAGAAGCGGCAGTTGTCGGAGGAGCCACGAGGAGACAAGTCTCCTCGTCGATCTCAGCTCCTCCTCCAGCCGCCTATTCTCCACCCTCAACCTCTTTAGCTCCTCCCTGAGCTCCTCCGCCTCTTTTTCGGCCAGGGTGATATCGCCATCCTTTTCCCTACTGGCCACCCTGGCCATCAAAGTGGCGAGCACGGCCTCGGAGACGCCCACGGCACGATTCAGCGCCCCCACAAAGGTCCCTTTCAAGATATTGGACCCTCTGGAGACTAGCCGAATCGTGCCGAGGGCACGACCTGCCTCCGAGGCCAGCTCGCACACTTTTGCCTCCCTCAGAAGTCCTTTGGCTGCCCCGTCCCTAAAGACTTCTTCCATCGGTCTCTTGTCAGCGAGGGACCGGAAGATTCCTCCAAAATGGTCTGGATCTCCTTTTCCAGTCTAATCTTCTCTGCTTCCTTCCTCTCCTTTTTCTCCGCCTCCTTTCTCTCTCTTATCCCCACGCCGAGACCAGTTGTGGGGGGCCTGCCACGTCCCCTCTTCGTCTGCTCAAACGCTGGGCCGGCGGTGACGGTGCACGAGCCGCTACTGTTGCTCCCTCTGGAGCTTAGCGGTTCCCTGGGCCTTTTCCTTATCCGAGATATGAGGACCCTTGAGTTCTGCGAGAGCAGGACATCGGAGACGACCACCGGTTTCTCGGTGGTCTCCTCCGACGCCCCTTCAGCTCTCGCAGACCCCAAGGCCCCCGTCTCCCGGATTCCTTTGTGCTGTCCCCTCTTAGAGCAGAGGGGACCAGGCTTATCTGCCGCCGGTGTTAGGCTCGGACCCTTGGACCCAGTCCCGCTAGAGGTCCCTCGTTGGGTGGCCGCTCGCTTAGACCTGACCGGCGAGCTCACCTCGCCACCTCCGCGGTCGGAGGGGCCATCCCCTGAGGGCGGTGGTCTTCCCTTTTTATCTGGCTGCACCCCAGCGGCTATTCCACTGGGGCCAGCCTGCACTTCCTCCCCAGGGGGCGGGGAGGTGGCACCTGCCTGCAGATCTCCTGTCACCTCTAAACCCCCTTTCCTCTACATAAAAATCACTCTCGCAGAGAGTGGTGAGTCCTCGGATGGGTTGGTGCACCCATCCATACGGGACCTTGAGTCCAAAGACTCGGAGATTTTGGTTTTTTTTGGAAATCTTCATTTGAGTCCCACGAGTGCGGCAGGAAGTGGGCGTCGACCCCGGGCAGAGCCCCCGCATTGCCCGGGGTAAGGCTACCATGTCCCCTGGGTTCGCCAGGTGTCCAGCGTGAGGAACCACTAGCGACAGGTCACGCACCTGCCATTCATCCCATAAGCATGGCATGCCTCAACCGTAGGATTACGTGGTATTTTATAGAGGACCCGCCTCGCGGTCCGGCCGATTAAGGCAAGACCCCCGGCCCCAGAGACATGACCTAGGGTTTCGGTATAGTAGGCTAGGGTCTGCTGGGGATGCCTGAGCCCCCTGTACCAGGATGCCGCAGCACCCTGGCCCCTCGCAATCGTGTCAGGTTATACGTCCTGACAAGTACGGGTTTGCAGTCAGGGTTTTCTTTCCCCTAGAACGGTTGCCTTCACCCGGCTTACGAGCCCGTTCTGCCCGCGCTGTAGGGTCCTTTGGGTCGCACTGGTATAAGTGCCAGTGCGACCCTCCGGTCCCTGTATGAAGCTCAGAGGAGTACTGCCCCTCCGAGAGTGAATAAGGACGCTCTTAGTCTGGCCTTTCAGTGCGGATCTCTCCGGCATGGTAGAACCTGCCAGGGGCCGAAGCCCCCGCCGGCACAGCTCCGCACATCACCAAGGCACACAAGCCCCCCCACCACGTCAAGGTGACGCCCACGGGGGGGGAAAGGGGACTCGTCGGCCATCCACTCCGAAAGGGGCCCCAATGCCCGGCGGCTTTTGCCTGACGGATCAGGTCGCCCGCCACCTGCGGGTTTCCCGTTGTCGACTATCTCCAGCCGTCGAAAACAAGGGTACGCCATTTTGGACGGATAACCCCCGACTGTGTGCTCCAGATTTCCCGGACACCGGGTGTTGTGCCCTTGGTTGCATGCTAAATGGTGAGTGGTGAACCTCATCCATCTCGCTCGCAATCCAGGCACCGTAATTGTCATGCCACTTTTGGCATGCGCTGGTCGAACTGCTTCCGGTCGCGGTATCGTGTGTCCGCATGCACCCTTTTCAGGGCCGGTCGAGGCGCAGGGGACGCCAGCTGCGGGAGTCTCCCAGCCCTGCAGTAGTGCATACAGGAGGTTTCGTCACCGTCATCGGCGCCACATTGCCGCCCCACACACCGGGCCAGCAGGGGCCAGACAGCCTGACCTGGGGAGTCGGCCGTCCTACCCCCGCCCGCCCAGCCCACGCGGTGCGACGTAGCGGCACCGTCTCTGACGGTGGCATACCTCCACGACCCATACGCCCGTAACAGCCGGCCAGCTCCTTTCCATGGGAGTAAGACTGGGACACCGATGAATGCATCCCCCAAGTTTCCTCAAGGAATACCCACCCGGCACCCAGAAAAATCCCCCTTCAGAGGCGACCTAAGCTGGTTTATTCGTCACACTTATCCTCTCCGGCACTGTGACGAAGGTGGCCCCATTCACCGCCGTCACAGCCCCGACCCATCGAGGATAGGCGGCGTCTCCAGCCCCTCCGGTCCCCACCCCCTCACACACACATTCATTCTGGATGGCTAACCATCCTACACCCAGGAGGAGCCCGCCCCGTCTCCCGAGAGCACCCCCGCCCCCGCTGCCGAGCGAGCCCCCAGGCGCCGCGGGACTTCGGCCTAACGAATCAGTGAGTGCAAGCCCACCGTTGCCGACTATCCTCCGCCCCCCGGCACCCAAAAGACCCCCACCGACGACAGAACCGGGACCCGCGGGGTCTGCCACGCGCTCCACCGGGTGTTGCCATTCGGCAGCGCTCATGTAGAGGAATTAGACCACATGAACTCTGCCTTGTGGACTTCATACGCTCGGCTGTCTCACTAGACTAACGAGGCCGCCTCCCCGGGTCTGTCCTTTGAGGTTCTTCCTTCCTCCTCGGTGGACTGGGAAACCAGTCTCACGAGTCCGAGCACCCGACCGGTTTGTTCACGAAGTTGCTTCTCCGGTTTGGTCGCCCCGAGGCTTGGCGAGTTCTAAACACCGCCCCGGAACTAACGAGTCCAAACGCCCGACCGGTTTTAATCGGAGTTTTCTTCTCCGGTTTGGTTGCCATGCTGCTACCGAGCCCAAACTCCCGGGTTTTTACTTTGGGTTTTCCTTCCCCTCGTTTGGTGTCTGTTAAACAGACTAACAGGCCCAATCGCCCTGGTTTATTATTCGGGATTCTTCCTCCCTTAGTATCGGCTGCCTGGACTGCCAGAATCACAAGCCCGAACGCTCGGTTATTGTCAGATTTGCTCTCTGTTGTGGTAGCCCGAAGGCTGTCGAGCCCACACGCCCGGGTTTTTACGTTGGGTTTCCTTCCCCTGGTTCGGTTAGCTGTCTTCTCCAGCGTAACGAGCCCGATTGCCCGGATTTAGCATTGGGGTTCTTTCTCCCCTAATAATAGATTGCTTGCTCACGAAGTCAAGCTCTCGAGCTCTCGCCCGGGTTTGATATCGGAGTTTCCAATTTCCGGAATAGGTTGCACAAGGCTAACGAGCCCAATAGCCCGGGTTTTTACAGTGGGTGTCCTTCCCCTCGTCGGGTTGTTTGGCAACCTTCCAAACTAACGAGTCCGATACCCGGGTTTTCGGGGATTTTCCATCCCTCGGTTTTTACATTGGGTTTTCCTTCCCCTTGTTCAGATGTCTTGGAAAAATAGACTCACGGGCCCGATCGCCCGGGTTTATTAGTCAGGGTTCTTCCTTCCCTCTAGTTCAGGTGTCTGGACCGCCAGACTCGCGAGCCTGAACGCCCGGTTTGGTTCGAAGTTTCTCTCCGTTTCCGATGTCTGGACCGCCAAACTCACGAGCCCGAACGCCCGGTTCCTAACAGAATAACCTAGAATAACCTAACTTAACCTAATCTAACCTAATATACCTGTGAGCGAGCAGTGATGAGCTCTGTAAGACGTCAGCATGCAGACTTTACGCATGCGCATAGAGCTACGCAAGCGACCAAATCGAGCCTGTACGTATCAATGGTACTGCGCATGCGCCAAAAATCAACTCAGCGCGTCATTCTGTGAGGGTGCGAAGTTCCGATGCGCATTTATTCCGATGTGCTGATCGACAATTATTTCTATCTTTTAGGTTGAAATATTACATCATTTTGGTTAAGAGATTAATACGAAGATTATATTATGGGTGGTAAGAGTTATATTAATTTATTCATTTGACGTATAATGATGTTATGAGTTACAACAAATTTGTTATTTTACTGAAGTTAAACCTTAAACCAATGATAGTAAAGGACGTTTTGACTATATTAGGGAGTTTTTACAATAGCGTTTGTTAGATATGGTAAGCGCAAAAGATGAATCAGCGTTCATCGTGTGAACGTTGCGCATGTAACGGTGAACGTTGATTCGTCTTTCATATTTACCGTATCTGAAGAGCGCTATTACAAAAACTCTCTATTTATAAAGATATATTTATTACGTTCTATCAGTCATTATTGTGTATATAATATAAAATTATCTCTCAAATGGAACATAACTTCTATTAGATATCCATTAGATGTAAGTATTTTATGGACATCTAATAGATGTGTTCCGTGTGGAAGCCATTCCATTCTAATATTATAGCTATTTATTAAAACATGCAGCCGGCAAAAATGTCCGAGAGATGTGACAAAAATGTTCAAACAATATCTTTATACACCCTTATTAAACATATCTACAATACGATGCTTCTCGGGCTTCCTTACTAGCGGGATTTCCTATCCAAAGTTTCAATTTAAAATTTTCTTTATAAAAATGCTGATATAATCATTATTTTATTCAATAATTATATAAACAAATTGTAATTTTATTTCAGTTTTATGTATGCACTATACCCTTATTTAACTACAACGTACTGTTTTTTACGTTTATTAAAAATTAAATCAAATTTCTTTGAATGGAATGCAATGGATGACATTAATTTACATAAACACTGTATTGTAGAGAGAAGGCTAAGAAGATGTGCGAAAACTGAAACTGAAAAGGCATTCGCTGATATTTCAGAAGTTCATATTTTAGAAGCAATTATAACAGACAATGCTATGCATTATTCTATTAAGAATCAAGATATCACTCAAAATTCAATTGACAACATCAGTGAATCTGTACACAGCAATGATTTACAACTATCAGAGGAAATAATTGATAATGAAAATAGCAATAACGAACATTTTTTTGTGAGATATGATCTGTTGGACAGAAGTATGCAATCAGATGAAAATTCTAATTATGAAAATGTGGAAAATGATGATGAAGATGAGCAGGTGGAGTTTAGGCAATGGCTAAGAAAATGAAACTTAAAACACAATATTACAATACAAGCGTGCAGAGAACTTTTTGTAAAGTTGAAACCATATCATCCAAACCTGCCTTTAGATCCTCGGACTCTCAATGAGACACCTAAAGTAACATCAATTGTGAAATTCAGCAATGGTTCTTATGTGCATGTCGGATTAATCTCAGGTCTTGAAAGACGTTTAGAAAATTCTGGACTGAAAAATGTTCATAGAAAAAAGATAGGTTTAGATGTTAATATTGACGGAATAAATATCACAGAAAGCTGTTTAACTGATGTATGGCCTATTTTGTGTAGGTCGTTGGATCTAATCGATGAAAGACCTTGTAACGAGGCGCAGATGCACCTCGTTACTACCGGCCCGACCGACCACCTGTCGGACCGAAGAACGGCGCTTTGCGCCACCCTAAACGATCGAAACGATCGCGCGCCGTTATTTCGCGCCGCCGCTATCGCGCTCCGCGGCGATCACGCGCTGCCGCTAACGCGCGCGGCCGCGATCATGCGCCGTCACCGTGCCTCGCGCCGATAGGTGCGCCGCTCGATCGCCGCCATCTCAATCGTAGCGCGATCAACTATAAAACGGCGGCGATCGAGCTTCTAGACACCAGACCGATCCGTACCGCCATTCGATCCAGACGCTCTATGCTGAAGGAAAGAATATCCGGACCGTTTCGCTCTGCCTTCCGCTCTCCAACTACCCGACCGGCGACTAAGAACACGGGATTGTGCGTCCGCAGTCTCGATCGAGCGTCCTCGATACTTGGCCGTCTCCCGTCTTCCTGGGCTCGTGCGTGCGCGTGCTCAGTCGAGCGTACTCGACAGTCTCTCGCCTTTACCCGCCGCCTGGAGTCAGGGATTCGTCCGTCGGCGAACTCCGCTGAGCGTACTCAGCCTTTAGGCGATCCGTCTAGCGACCAAGAACCCGGGACGATGTGTCCGCCGTCTCCGCTGAGTGTCCGCAGCACTTGGTCGCTTTCCTCCGCGAACGTAGAGAAAAGGGAAGGTGCGTACGCCTTCTCTATCGAGAGTCCTCGGCCCCGACGGACGAAATCATTTCGCATATTCCGCGACTCGCGTGCGTGCTTTCGACCGAGAGTCGAAATCTCCGGTCCGGCGACCATCTATACGCGAGCGATTGCGAGACGAATATTGGGCGATAATTGTCCGAGACGCCCAACGTCGCGAAGCGAGACCGCTCACCGCGCCGTTACCGTCGTTACCGTCTACACGCGTCGCGCAATAGGCCCCGCCTTCCGCACGGCCTATCCGTCCGTACGAGCGCTTGTACCGTTCACCGCACCGCACCGTACCGTACCGACGCGCCTTATAGACGCAACTCGCGACACCGCCTTCGGGACCGAACTCTTATATCTCAGTAAGCATACAATAAAGCTAAGTTATTTCGATTGCCATTGTCAAGTGTCTCACTACTTTACTCCTCCTCGAGCCCGGACTCCGACGAGCATTATCCGCGCAAAACGCGTAGCAGCGACCGAACCGCGGAGTTCAGCCGTTACAACCTTATGTTGTTGGAATTTTTGTAGGATCAGGTAAACTTGACAACTTAGATAAGTATTTGCAAGAGTTTATTTCGGAAATATTAAAATTGCAAAATAATGGTCTGGTTTTAAATGGTGTGATGCATGAAGTTTATATTAGATGTCTTATTTGCGATGCTCCTGCGAGGCAGTATTTAAAACGTATTATAGGCCATGAGTCATATTATGCATGTGAGAGGTGTACTCAATCTGGGAATTATGAATTTGATAGAATGTGCTATTCTTCTGAGATTTGCATGCTATGCAGTGATGAAAATTTTGTGAATCAATCGGATCCTGAACACCATAATGGAATATCTCCTCTTTTGACGTTATCTATAGGAATGGTTACACAATTTGTTCTTGATCCATTCCATTTGGTTTTGGAAGGTGTCATAAAAAGATTTATGACATTTGCCTTAAGGACTTGCAGTACGGACGGATAGGCCTCGCGGAAGGCGGGGCCTATTGCGCGACGTGTATAGACGGTAACGACGGTAACGGCGCGGTGATCGGTTTCGCTTCGCGACGCTGGGCGTCTCGGACAATTACCGCCCAATACTCGTCTCGCAATCGCTCGCGTATAGATGGTCGCCGGACCGGAGATTTCGACTCTCGGTCGAACGTACGCACGCAAGTCGCGGAAGATGCGAAATGATTTCGTCCGTCGGAGCCGAGGACTCTCGACAGAGAAGGCGTACGCACCTTCTCTTTTCCCTACATTCGTGGAGGAAAGCGACCAAGTGCTGCGGACATTCAGCGGAGACGGCGAACACATCGTCCCGGGTTCTTGGTCGCTAGACGGATCGCCTAAAGGCTGAGTACGCTCAGCGGAGTTCGCCGACGGACGAATCCCTGACTCCAGGCGGCGGGTAAAGGCGAGAGACTGTCGAGTACGCTCGACTGAGCACACGCACGCACGAGCCCAAGAAGACGGGAGACGGCCAAGTATCGAGTACGCTCGATCGAGACTGCGGACGCACAATCCCATGTTCTTAGTCGCCGGTCGGGTAGTCGGAAAGCGGAAGGCATAGCGAAACGGTCTGAATATTCTTTCCTTCAGCATAGAGCGTCTGGATCGAACGGCGGTACGGATCGGTCTGGTGCCTAGAAGCTCGATCACCACCGTTTTATAGTTATTCGCGCTACGATTGATACGGCGGCGATCGAGCGGCGCGCCTACCGGCGCGAGGCACGGTGACGGCGCGTGATCGCGGCCGCGCGCGCTAGCGGCAGCGCGTGATCGCCGCGGCGCGCGATAGCGGCGGCGTGAAATAACGGCGCGCGATCGTTTCGATCGTTTAGGGTGGCGCAAAGCGTCGTTCTTCGGCCCGACAGGTGGTAGGTCGGGTCGGTAGTAACGAGGTGCATTTGCGCCTCGTTACAGTTTCAATGCGCAATAATTATTTTTTCTATACAACGTTTTATTGAAGATGAGTCATATTTAAAATTTGCTCAAAATGTTATAAATAATTTTGTGAAAACTTGTGCACATAGAAGTGTGTTCGGTGAACAATTTGTTGTTTATAATATTCACAACTTGTTTTATTTATGTGATGACGTGAGGAACTTTGGTAAACTAATTGACTTTAGCGCGTTTCCTTTTGAAAGTTACTTAGGACAATTAAAAAGGTTAGTGCGAGCGCCAAATAAGCCCATACAACAACTTATAAGAAGGCTAGTTGAGAGAGATTACTTGTATGAATATTCGCAAAGATCGAGTGAATTTATATCCGCAAGACAAGTATATGGAACAAACGAATATAAAATTATTTCATCCTCATTATTTACTTTGAGTACAGTTCTAAAAAAAGACAGTTATTTTCTATATAAGGAAAGCATTGCCACTGCCAAAACTATCCAGAAACTTCCAAATGGAAACATTATTATTATTGCTGATCTTTGTGATACTAAAGAAGATTTTTTCAAATATCCATGTGAATCCAGTAAGCTTGATATTTATAATCTTAGAGGAATATCATGGAGTCGTCGAAACGTCAAAATACCAGTTCAAGATATAAAGACGAAGTATATGATTCTGCCCTGCAATACATATATAATAGCTATCCCAATGCTACATTCATTTTAAAGTTGAGTATGTTGCATAGAAAATGAGAGAATCAATATCACAGCTGATCTATGGAAAGTGGTGGAAATAGTACTTCACTTTTAGTCTGTGTATTTCATATTACTCAGATAGCACAGAGAATTCAAGAAGAACTCAGTCGTATGTCAATAGCTTTGAGTTTATTTTTAGATACAAAAAGAATTCTTTTCAGAATTTGAATTCTTTTTATATCTGAAAATAAACACAAAATTACTAACATATGACTGAGTTCTTTTTAAATTCTTGTGTTATCCGGTTACACTTCACATATGAATCTTACTTTATCTTGTTTACTTTGTATTTTGTTGCATATTATACAACAATTTTGCTGTGCTAATACTTATATATTATAAAAATGTTGTCTACTCTTTGCATGCTGCATTGAATTAGGCTAATACTAATAATATTTTTTTGTGAATATTTTTTTCAAGCATTGTGCTACTATAGCTTAATATTTTCATTTTAACTGAGTTTATATTCATCGAATTTCAGCAAAAAAGTATGCTATTGCCGATCTTGTAAATACTGTAAGAGGTAAATCATTCATTGAAGTATGTGTTGTCGCCTGGAATTGGATCAGCGATGATGGCTCAAGTTGTGTATACCCTACGTACCTACCTTCAGCAAAACAAGCCATCGCAATTGAAGACTGCATGGAGCCCAACCTCAAATTTATATCATACCCCTCAACAATACGTAACTGGTTTAGTGAGTATGCTTGTATTTTAAATGTATAATTATAAATTCATAATATGTGTAACTTATTTTATTTATTATGCTTTTATTTCAGCTACATACCAAAAAGCTAGAACAAAACTAGATCGTGCAACAATGCATACGGATATTGAGTCTGGAGTGGAGGACGAAGCAACCAGAGCTAAACGTAAGAAAAAACGTTTTGAAGAAGAGTCAGATGAGGATATAGATGACGATACGGATGAAGAATTAGAAAACAAACCACGGAAACAAAGCAAAAAAGGTGGAGATGGTAGTAATACAAAAACACTTAAAATGCAACCACCTCAGCTTCCTATCTTCAATGATTTACCTGGTAATATAATAAATCTATACAAATAACATTTATTTTTAAGATATTTTATTAAAATAACATAAAATAATTAAAATAACATATTTAATTGTTAGCAACACCCAAGTCTGCTCCAAATATTTTAGCACGAAGGTCTGCTCCTTCTACTTCTAATGAACCTAAGAAACTGGATAAATCACGAGTACTCCTGTCCCGTGGTAAATTATATATTTTCTTATTTCTTACGCATAAAAATTGAAAACGTTTTATATATTGGGTGAGTGCAAAAGTTCGTGCGGAGTTTGTGAGTAAAAGTCACACAGTGATTAGGCAAACAAAAATCTTTATTCAATCAATGATATATTCTCCATCGTTTTCTATAATCTTTTCCCAACGTTCTGGCAGCATACGGATGCCTCGATCATAAAAACTGCGCGGTTTAGATTCGAAGAACGAAGAGACGCCGTTTTTTAAGGCCTCCAAAGAGTCAAAGTTTTTTCCATTTAAATAATTTTGCAATGACCGGAACAAGTGATAGTCAGATGGTGCGATATCAGGAGAATACGGTGGATGCGTTAAGACATCCCATTTCAGGCTCTTCAGTTTGCGCAGCGTCTTTTTCGAAACGTGTGGTCTGGCGTTGTCGTGATGAAAGACGACTCCCTTGCGATTTGACAAAATCGGACGTTTCTCTTTTATTTCTCGATTCAGATTGGTTAATTGGCGACAGTACTTGTCCGAATCAATCGTTTCGCCAGCGGGGAGAAGCTCGAAATAGATTATGCCCTTGCAATCCCACCAAACAGAGAGCATCACCTTCATCGGGTGCAAACTGGCCTTTGGCATTGCGTCACCATGCTCACCTGATTGTTTCCATGTCCGTTTGCGCTGAACATTGTTGTAGAGGACCCATTTCTCATCGCCCGTCACTAGTCGATCCAAAAACGACTCGTTATTGAGCCGCCCGAGTAAAGAAACGGCTGCAGAAATTCGCTTGATTTTGTTCTTCTCGGTCAGCAAATGGGGCACCCATATATCGAGCTTCAAATCGAATCCCATCTTTTTTAAACGCCGAAAAGCGGTTGATCGGTCAACGTTTAGTAACTTCTTCTATTGAAATTCGCGGATTATTGAGCACTAAAGTACGCAAAACATCGTCATCAATGTCAGAAGGTCGACCAGAGCGTGGCTCGTCTTCAAGGTTAAATTCTCCGCGCCGAAATTTAGCAAACCATTTTTCCACAGTTCGTTTAGCTGGTGCTTCATCCTGATAAACATCCTGAATGTTTTTTACGGCTGCGGCAACGTTTATTCCCTTCCGAAACTCGTAAAGCATAACATGCCGTAAATGCACCTTATCGATACTCATTTTTAAAGTGATATTTCTCGAAGCAGTTTGTATGAAAACAAATGATTTTTTTTTTAATAACAGCTGAAGACGTCACCTTTCCAACGTTATATAATATGTAGATGGAAGTATTAATGACAACACTTTACGACGCTTATAACTCCATCTATTGAAACTCCGCACGAACTTTTGCACTCACCCAATAGTATAGTAATACTTATTTAATTTTCCAGATACAAATGTAGAAAAAAGCTATTTATCACAAACGAAAATATCGAAAGTTGGGGAAAAGGTTTTGGAACACAAAGTCAAGGGTAAAATTTCATGAAATTTGATATTATTTATACTCCTATATATTATTCTCCTATATATTATACCTCCTATATATTATTAAAATTATTTTTCTTTAGATAAACTATGTTCAGTATAAGGTGTTTCATGAACATACAGCTCAACACGATGGGTTGGCGTTTCGTTATTTGCAGGCACACGAAGTTATGAAAGGATTCGTGCGCTCGCAAGTATCGAAACAAGTAGGCAACTCATTATGCTAAACTGCCCAGGTAGCAAGATGACGTATTGTTGACGTTCGAGACGTCATTAAGACGTCATATGACATCTTAATGACATGTCGAACGTAAAAAATACGTCATCTTGCTACCTGGGTGTATATCAATTTAATACTTTGTACGTGTTTCTAAACAATATTTTGACATCTTAAAGACGTCTTGAAATTTGTACGTCTTATAATGTTGTCAAGAAGCCGCCTTTATCGTTTTTAAAACGTCGTTTAATACACACGTCAATTTTATATATCTTAAAGATATTTCTTTTGGTTATTTTAAGACATGGTTTTAAGACGTTTAAAAAGCGTCCTATTTAAAACTATTTTAGACATTAATATTTATACGCAATTATAGATTTTTCCTATCTTATACAAATATAAGAGATAATCGTACTTTTTATTCATTATCGTTTATTGTACTACATTCGACCGAAAATTTATTTAGATTTATTAGACTGTCGATTTGCTTATCTGCCCTTCTCAACATATGGTAAGGCCGTAGTCTCATGATATATATTTTCCGCATAATGTGTAATCAATTATGATTTACAATTTTTCAAAATATTCCAACTAAAATCGCAATGTATTGAATACGTATTACGTGAAAAAGATGTGCCATAAGATTTCAACCCAACATGGCCTAACATTACTGTACTTTAAATAAAACAGATGAGGAAATTTATATTTCAACCATGATTCTCAAGAACTATGTGTATGAAAGAGAGAAGAGCACAAAGCTGATACTCAAACAGAGAGCAGATATAATTATAAAATTCAAATTTTGGAAAAATACGATAAAATCTGAGATTTTCACAAATTTTCATACACACAGATTCTGGAATATTCTAATTCTGAGAAAATATAATATGACAAATTTTTACACCAGTTATACAAATATATATTATAAAATTAAGACTATTTAAAGTATAGATATTTATGTCACATGAATGCTTTTGTGGTGATTTTTATAAGAAAATGATCTGTATAATGTTACTTGCGAATGTTGGATTAAAACCTAATAATACGAGTACTCCCTGTAAAACTATAATATCCAAACCAAGCTGCTGCGAAACATTCCAAGGAAATGGTTTGTAATATGTTTCATTTTAATATTCTATGATAAAGATAAATAGTTTATAATCCTCTTTTTTTATAGCAAACAGAGATAACATTCTATCGTCAAATGAGGATGATATTCTTGATAGGACATATGATACGCAGGATGATGTCAGTTGTTTGTCCGAATGTAAGTTAACGCGTGTCAATACCTTTTATTACTGTTAATTAGAATTGTTTAAATTCCACTGTCTAATTTAATTTGGTGTTTCGCAGCAAGCTCAAAAAGAGAGGAAAATACAAGAACGCCCGTAGACAGAAGTCCTGAAAGCGCAACTCAGGAGGAAGAGCAAATAGTGGACGATCTATCTCAAGAGGAAGAAACAGATAAAGCCGATGAAAATATAACTGGTGTCACAGGTAATGTTTATTATATTCATAACTACGATCAGGTAACACAGGAGTTTTAGGAACGTTATAATATTCTTTTGTACCTCAGCGCGATGTGGGTAGTTTTACTTATACTTGTAACTTGAGATCTAAATGTCTATTTTAATTACGTTTTTGGGTTTGTAGCACTTTGGAAAAAAATGTATGAGAAAATCGCAAAAATAGAAAAAAGGCAGGCGAACATGGCAAGCAATGTCGAAGAGATTAAACAACTTATACTTTCTAAAGCAGAGACTTTAACGCATCCTAAAGATTTACCGAAACTGCCCCTACAAACTTATGCTGATTCAATACACTTGGAAGAAAAAATATATCGAGCAGAGGCAAAAAAAGACTATGTTGTAAGTGTAAAAAAATTAATTAGTTATTACGTTTTTTATACTTTTTACTAACATTCACGTATATATTTCAGATCAAAAGATTGTGTCTAGCTACTAGAGGAGCTAGTGATAAAGAATGTGCGAAGCAGGTAATGGAAAAATTAATGTCTAATCATGTTGGCACTTTTTATAGTTGGCAAGAGAGCGGTGGAAAGAAAGATGCGTTCAAAAACAGTATTATGATGGAGATTGTAAGACGTAAGTATCTTTTAATTCTTATTGTATCAGAAGATTGTATCTTTTAATTCTAACTGTTATATGTTTATATTAACCCTCCGTTAACACTGTCCCAGGGAGAAACAGCGGTCGAATAGGCGTCCAATCGACATCTATTAGACGTCTAAAGCGTCTAAAAGACGTCGATTTGATATCTATTCGACTTGCCATTTCTCGCTGGTGTAGGTCATTTACGATCCGCACGCAAAAGTTCGTTCTTAAATTTCTAAAAAAAAAAATGGTTCCATAAGTAATTGAATTTAATATTTGGCTTTAATATTTATTAGATATTGTAACAGAAATGTTAGTAACTTTGCATTTTTTTGGGTTTTGTGAAAATATAAAACAAAATTTATATTAGATGAATGTACAGAATGTGTATTAACGGCGTTACTAAAAACAGTGCCGGCGAAGGGTTAAACAACTTTCCAGATAGAAAAATTAGTTCTTTGTACTCTCATCTTCAAAATGTGAGGACAAATAAATACGGGCTCATATTGTTGTTCAGATACAGTTCATGTTGTGATAAAAAAATATCATATCATATATAACAATATTATATAACTTCAGGATATGAAATTGCATCAATATTTGTTATCGTTTTTATATCAAGTGTAGTAAAAAGAAATCCATTATTTTTCCAATAGATGGCTTTAGTTATCTATATCTCGCGTTATATAAGTCCGATCGGGTTCCACTAGATGGCGTTAGAAAGATGAGATTTCGTACTAAAAAAACTTTTTTGACAGTTTTGTGATTAGTTGACTCAGTTTTGTTTGAACGCGCGTCAAAGATGGACACTAGCAAAGAGAAAATACGCTATATTTTAGTTTTTCTTCGATAAAGGCGAAAACGCAATCCAGGCGGCTGAAAATGTGAATAGTGTTTATGGTCCTGATGCTGTAACAGCCAATCACGCGCAATTTTGGTTTCGTCGATTCCGTTCCGGTAATTTCGGTGTCAAAGATGCATCATACTAGAAGGCCAATTGTCGAAAATATCGATAAAATCATGGACATTGTCGAGTCCGACCTGTCCATGTAAGTCATGTAAGCACTGTTTCGATTGCCCAAGAGCTAAAGATTGCACAAAAAACCGTTTGGAACCATTTGAATAAGGCTGGATACAAAAAGAAGCTCGATGTATGGGTACCACACGAGTTAACGAAAAAAAATCTCATGGACCGAATTTCCATCTGCGAATCGCAACAAAATCGACCCATTTCTGAAGCGCTTGGTCATTGGTGATGAAAAGTGGATCACTTACGACAACGTCAAGCGAAAACGGTCGTGGTCGAATCGCGGTGAGCCGGCGGAAACGGTGGCCAAGCCAGGATTGACGGCCAGGAAGGTTTTGCTGTGTGTTTGGTGGGATTGGCAAGGAATTATCTACTATGAGCTGCTCCCCTACGGCAAAACTCTTAACTCGGAACTGTACCGTCAACAATTGGACCGTCTGAAGGAAGCAATCGCCCAGAAGCGGCCAGCTTTGGCCAATAGGAGAGGAATTGTGTTTCATCAGGACAACGCCAGGCCACACACATCGATAGTGACTCGCCAGAAGCTCCGGGAGCTTGATTGGGAGGTTCTTATGCATCCACCTTATAGTCCGGACCTGGCACCAAGTGATTACTATCTGTTCCTGTCCATGGCGAACAATTTTGCTGGTGAAAAATTCGCTTCAAGAGAGGCTTGTGAAAATCGACTGTCTCAATTTTTTGCCAATAGGGACGAGGGCTTCTATGAGAGAGGCATAATGAAATTACTTTCAAAATGGCAACAGGTTATCGAACAAAACGGCGCATATTTGATCTAAATCGGATCATTCTAACTATGGTAATTAAAGCCTTCAATTTCATGCAAAAATAATGGATTTCTTTTTATTACACTTGATATTATAAAGATTATTATATTTGTTTTAGTGCAATATCAATAAAATATACTAACATATCAAAACTGAATCTGTATCATTCAAAGGATCATCAGATATATCCAATCCATTACTTGCATTTATTCCTATTTTCTCAGTCATAACATCTGTTGTTTCGACAACCTTATCGTGTGAAATATTGTTACATGCTTTAGCCTTAGAGAAATTTTTATAATTATTAGTATCTGATATACAGTAACTAATGCATATAAAACTTCGTTCTGTATGCCAGATCCAGGAATTACTCTATAAAAATAAGATTATAAGTTAATTACATACAAATAGTATTAATGAGTAAACGCATAAAACCTATTTGAACTAAAAATATATGAAAAGTTAAGTTTAAAACTTTATATTAAAAAAATTATACTTACTTGATCATCTCGTTTTTGATGAGAATGAGAATATTCTCCATCGGTGGCAGATATCGCAGACAAACTATATTATCTGTTATACAATTGGAAAATTGTCCAGATATAACGCATGAAGAGAAAGAAGGGGTCGACGACCTTATTGAAATATATATTTTTTTATCTTTTATTTATTTTTAATATTCTTTCATATAATTTGTTTTCTGTAATTTGAATGTATTACAACTTTCATTTATATTACTGTAATCTGTAACCTTTGAAGAGATGAATCTGTATCTGCTTCTGTATAATCAATTGTAGTAGTAAACATTACATTTCTTGTATTATAAAATATACTAACATATCAAAGCTGAATCTGTATCATTCAAAGGATCGTCAGATATATCCAATCCATTACTTGCATTTATTCTTATTTTCTCAGTCATAACATTTGTTGTTTCGACAACCTTATCGTGTGAAATATTGTAACATGCTTTAACCTTAGAGAAATTTTTGTAATTATCTGATATACAATACCCCATCAACATATAAACGTTGTATAAACGTTTATGCGACGTTCGAACGTTGTAAACCGTGTGAATGTCCACTGAGACAAACGTTTGCTCAACGTTTTAATAACGTTTGCTCAACGTTTTAATAACGTTTTCTCAGCGTTATCGCAGAACGTTTTATAAAAGGTTGTATAACGTTTTTAGGAAACGTGTCTTATTAAAATATACAATATACATAAAAAGAAGTTTTATTTTATTTATAATATATATATATATGTGTTAATGTTGTTAATTAATATTTATAACATTAATATTAATATTTATAATATATTTATAAATATATTACTTATTTTACTTATATTACTGTCGCATTTATAAAAAACAATTTGATAAATTATATTTTAATATATATACACACCCACATATATCGTTTTAATAAAATTTCGAGTATTATGAGAGCATTCATACGTCATTAATACACATCAGGCCCCGTACCAGATTATGCAAGAATCCTCTGAGACGGTACAAAAGAAAGGTACGATAGATTAATACTGCATTTTTTATGAAAGAGAAAGATTATTGTGCTCAAGAATTCAAAGTCCTTAAGTGAGTGTTACTTTCATTAATTAACATTTATAATTTTAAAATGCTACTTTTTTATATTACTTCCGCTCTTAAGAAAAAGAATATTTATAAATCACATTTTAATATACATCTCTTATTGGTAGAATCTCCAATGTTGTTGTACCAAGTTATATGTCAGGTAACAGGACAGGCTACGGCAGAATCCTCTGAATCTGTAGAAGAAATAGGTACAATATGTTAATATTGCACTTTCTAAGAAAGAAAAAATATTTTGAATTTATGAAGTAGTAGTCCTTAGAAGTGGGTATGTTAATGTTGTTAGTTAATATTTATAATATAAATATAACACTTATTTTATGTTATTGTTACGTTTGTGAAAAAATATTCGTTTATAAATTTTATATATATACATATATATATAAAATATATATATATGTATATATCAGGTGTAGTAAAAAGAAATCCATTATTTTTGCATGAAATTGAAGGCTTTAATTACCATACTTAGAATGATCCGATTTAGGTCAAATATGCGCCGTTTTGTTCGATAACTTGTTGCCATTTTGAAGGTAATTTCATTATGCCTCTCTCATAGAAGCCCTCGTCCCTATTGGCAAAAAATTGAGAGAGTCGATTTTCACAAGCCTCTCTTGAAGCGAATTTTTCACCAGCAAAATTGTTCGCCATGGACAGGAACAGATGGTAATCACTTAG
Source organism: Harpegnathos saltator (assembly GCF_003227715.2). Classification (NCBI taxonomy): domain Eukaryota; kingdom Metazoa; phylum Arthropoda; class Insecta; order Hymenoptera; family Formicidae; genus Harpegnathos; species Harpegnathos saltator. Next base: position 142,831 of record NW_020230125.1, read on the forward strand.
TGCCAGGTCCGGACTATAAGGTGGATACATAAGAACCTCCCAACCAAGCTCCCGGAGCTTCTAGCGAGTCACTATCGATGTGTGTGGCCTGGCGTTGTCTTGATGGAACACAATTCCTCTCCTATTGACCAATTCCGGCCGCTTTTGAAAGATCGCTAGCTTCAAACGGTCCAATTGTTGACAATAGATTCTGAATTTAGTGTTTTGCCATAGGGGAGCAGCTTGTAGTAGATAATTCCCTGCCAATCCCACCAAACACACAGCAAAACCTTCCTGACCGTCAATCCTGGCTTGGCCACCGTTTCCGCCGGCTCACCGCGATTCGACCACGACCGTTTTCGCTTGACGTTGTCGTAAGTGATCCACTTTTCATCACCAAGCGCTTCAGAAATGGGTCGATTTTGTTGCGGTTCAGCAGCGATTCGCAGATGGAAATTCGGTCCATGAGGTTTTTTTGCGTTAACACGTGTGGCACCCATACATCGAGCTTCTTTTTGTATCCAGCCTTATTCAAATGGTTCCAAACGGTTTTTGTGCAATCTTTAGCTCTTGGGCAATCGAAACAGTGCTTACATGACGGTCTGATTCGACAATGTCCATGATTTTATCGATATTTTCGACAATTGGCCTTCCAGTGTGTGGTGCATCTTTGACATCGAAATTACCGGAACGGAATCGACAAAACCAAAATTGCGCGTGATTGGCTGTTACAGTATCAGGACCATAAACACTATTCACATTTTCAGCCGCCTGGCTTGCGTTTTCGCCTTTATCGAAGAAAAACTGTAAAATATAGCGTATTTTCTCTTTGCTAGTGTCCATCTTTGACGCGCGCTCAAACAAAACTGAGTCAACTAATCACAAAACTGTCACAAAAGTTTTTTTTAATACGAAATCTCATCTTTCTAACGCCATCTAGTGGAACCCGATCGGACTTATACAACGCGAGATACAGATAACTAAAGTCATCTATTGGAAAAATAATGGATTTCTTTTTACTACACCTGATATAATTAATGAATTATATTTATTTTTAGATAATAATATAAGAAATGTTATGTTTACTACTGCAATTGATTATACAGAAGCACATGCAGATTCAAAGGTTACGGATTAAAGTAATATAAATGAAAGTTGTAATACATTCAAATTACAAAAAACTAATTATATGAGAGAATATTAAGAATAAATAAAGGTTAAAAAAAATATATCAATAAGGTCGTCGGCTCCTTCTTCATCTTCATGCGCTATATCTGGGTAATTTTCCAATTGCTTGTATAACAGATAATATAATTTGTATCTGCAATATCTGCCACCGATGGAGGATATTCACATTCTCATCGAAAACAAGAGGATCAAGTAAGTATAATTTTTTTTAATATAAAGTTTTATACTTAACTTTTAATATATTTTTAGTTGAAATAGGTTTTATGTGTTTATTCATTAATATTATTTGTACGTAATTAATTTACAGTCTTATTCTTATAGTTAGAGTAATTCCTGGATCTGGCATACAGAACGAAGTTTTATATGCATTAGTTACTGTATATCAGATACTAATAATTACAAAAATTTCTGTAAGGCTAAAGCATGTTACAATATTTCACACGATAAGGTTGTCGAAACAACAGATGTTATGACTGAGAAAATAGGAATAAATGCAAGTAATGGATTGGATATATCTGATCCTTTGAATGATACAGATTCAGCTTTAATGTTAGTATATTTTATTTATATTACACTAAAACAAATTGAATGAGGATTGCGTGCTTGGTATGATAGAGCAGAGAGTAAGTGAGGATTGCAAAAGGAAGCAGTGAGAGTGGAGGAGTGGAGAGGTGCGAGGGGTGTGGTGGAGGAGTAGTAGGGAAAAGGGAGAATAAGGGTGGAGGGGGGAAGGTGGAAGAAAAGTGATAGAGGGCTAAGGAAATGAGTAGGTAGATAAGGTTAGGAAACAGAGAGAGTGTGGAAGATAGAGAGAGGTAAGCGAGTGAAGAAAGTGGCGTGGACTTGTGGCGGAAAGGGGAACTAAGAGAAGGAAGCGGAGAACTTGAAGAAAAGGAAGGTAGAGGCTGAGGAGGAGCGGAAAGGGGAGAGGATGGAGGAGGAAAGAAGAGGGAGGGTGGAGGAGGGGAGGAACAGAGGAGGGAGGGTAGGATGGAAAAAAAGAGGGGAAGACCGACTTGTAGAAAGGTTGAGAAGGGACAGTGCAAGTAGCATGGGAAGTATAGGAAGCGGAATAGAATTGATGTGGGAGGGGAAAAGGAAGACAAGAGAGGAAGAGGGGGGAGAGGAGGAAAGAGTAGTGAAAAATAATACAAAGGATACAGGAAGTTGGCAGGAGGAGGAGGCAGTGGGGGAGAGGGAGAGAGGGATAGAGAAAGAGGAAGAGGAAGAAAGTGGGCAGGATGGATAAAAGAAGGGGCGGTGAAAGTAATGGTATGGAAGTTAATGGAAGAAGTAAGAGGTTTCAAGGAGGAAGTGAAGAAGGAGGGAGAGAGGAGAGAAAGAGAGATTAGAGAATTAGGAGAGGAACTGAGAAAAGAGAGAGAAGATAGGAGGAAGAATGGGAAGAAGTGGGAAGAATGGAGGAAATAAAGATGGGGATTTTTGGGAGGAACTAGGAGAATGAGATGTGATGATACTGTGTGAGACATGGATAGATGGGACGGGATGGGAACGGATGAAAAGGAGATTGCCGAAGGGGTACAGGTGGGAATGCCAGGAAGCGAGGAGAAGAAACAGGAAGGGAAGAGCGATGGGGGGAATGGTGGTAGAAGTAAGGGAGGGAAAAGAGATGAGGAGAGAGGAAGAGGAGGAGGTGGAAGGAATAATAGTTAGGAAGGTGAGGCTGGGGAGGGAATGGTGGGGAGTAGTGGGGGTTTATATAAATGGAGATATAGAAGAAAAGATGGAGAAGATGAAGAGATGGATGGAGGAGGGAGAGGAGGAAGGAAAGACGGTAATAGGGGGATATTGAAACGTGAGAACAGGGAGGGAGGGAGGGGAAATAGTGGGAGGGGACGAGGAGGAGGGAGGAGAGGAAAGGAGTAGGAACTCAAAGGATAGAAAAGTATGTAAGAAGGGGAGGTTATGCGAATTTTTAGGAGAGAGAGGATGGTGGATTCTAAATGGAAATGTAAGGGGGGATGAGGAAGGGGAATGGACATATGTAAGAGGAAGGGGGATGTCAGTGATAGATTATGTGATTGGGAACATAGAGACGGTGGAAGGGGTAGAAAGGATGGAAGTGGGAGAGAGAGCGGAATCGGACCAACAGCCGGTAGTGATATGGATAAAGGGGGGGGAAAGAGGGGGTGGAAAAGGGAAGAGCCGGGGAAATGGGGAGGAGAGGAGGAAAAAGTAGATAAAGTAGGACGAGGGAGGAGGAAGAAGGATTTGGAGAAAAATTCAGGAGAAAAGGGGGAAGAGAAGAGAGAGTGCAGGAGGAATGGAGGAATTTGGAGGGAGAGAGATAAAAAAGACGATGAGAGGACTGGGTAGAGGGAAAGAGAAGAAGAAAGGGAGAGATGGTGGGATGAAGAATGTAGGGAGGCGAAAAAGAGAGTGAGGGAGGAGTTAAGGGAATGGAGACGAAAGGGGGGAGAGGGAGAGAGATATAAGGAAGAGAAACAAAGGTACAAGAGGATATGTGAGGAGAAGAAGAGGGAACAAAAAGAGAGATGGGAGAAGGAGGTAGGGGAGATTAGGACAGAACAGCAGGTATGGAAGGTGATAAATAGGGAAAGAAAGAGGAGGAAGGGAGTGAATGAGGAGATAAAAATGGAAGAATAGGAGGAGTATTTCAGGAGAATATTGGGAGGAGCGAAGGGAAGGATAAGGAGGGATATAAATAGAGCAGGGGAGGAGGGTGGGAAAGAATGACTGGAGCAAGAGGAGATAAGGAGGGTGTTAAAGAGATTAAAAATGGGAAAGCGGTAGGAGGAGACGGAATTCCAAGTGAGGTGTGGAAGTACGGGGAGCAGGAGGTACAAAGATGGTTGGGGGAGATATGCGAAAGGGTGTGGAAGGGGGAGAGGTGGCCGGAGGAATGGAGTGAGGGAAGGGTAATGCCGATAATGAAGAAAGGGGAGGAAAAAAGGTGGAGAAATACAGAGGGGTGACGCTGACGCAAACAGCGTACAAAGTGTACACGGCGGTGCTAGCGGAGAGAATGAGAGAGGAAGTGGAAAAGAAAAGGATTTTGCCAGAGAGTCAGGCGGGATTCAGAAAGGGAAGGGGGACGATAGATAATGTGTATGCATTAAACTATCTAATAAACAGGCAGTTGGAAAGGAGAGAGAAAAGAATGACAATACTGTTTGTGGATCTTACGGCGGCATTTGATGCAGTGGATAGGGGGGATATTAGGAAGAGTAATGAGGGAAAGGGTAGTAAGAGAAGGGCTGATAAGGAGATGTGAGGAGGTGTTAGGGGAGACAAGGAATAGAGTGAGAGTGGGGGGAGAGATGGAGAGAGATTCTGAACAGGGAGAGGGGTGAGGCAAGGATGCCCGCTAAGCCCAATATTATTTACATTATTAATTGCGGATATAGATGAGGAACTGAGGAAGGGAGGCTGGGGAGGGATAAGGCTGGGGAAAGAGAGGGTATACACATTGGCATATGCGGATGTTTTGGCGGTATTGGCAGAGGATGAGGAGGGGATGAAGGGAATGATAGGGAAACTGGAGGGATACTTAGAAAAGAAGGGACTGGAATTAAATATAGAGAAAACGAAAATAATGAGGTGCAGGAAAAGTGATGGAAAATGGAAGAAAGTGTATTGGAGATGGAAGGGGAAGAGGATAGAGGAAGTAAAGGAATATAAATATTTAGGATACATGATGAGAATGAACGGGGGGCAAGAGGAGCAGATCAAGGATAGGGTAAAGAAAGGAACGAAGGTGATGAGACAAGTATGGGGGATAGGAAACAGGAGGTTTGGAAAGGACTGGGGTAGGAGGGTATGGCTGTTCGACAAATTGGTGTGGTCGGTGATAAGCTACGGGATATAGATATGGGGATGGAAAGAAAGGAGAGGGATAGATGAGCTACAGGAAAGATATTTAAGATGGATATTGGGGGTAGAGAGGTGGACCCCAGGGTATATAATAAGAGAGGAGATGCAGAGGGAATTAATGAGAGGCAGAGCAGGAATGAGAGCATGGGGATATGAGAAGAGACTGGAGGAAGGGAAAGTAGGAGAGATGGCAAGAAGGTGCTGGATGGAGATGAGGAATAGGGCAAGGAGAGGAAAAGAAGTGGAGAAATGGGAAGAGGAGAGGAGAAGGTTCTTTGAGGATAGGGGGTGGAAAATAGAAGAGATAGAGGAAAGGAGGGAAAAGGGAAAGGGGATAAGGGGAGAGCAAATAAAGAGTAGAGAAAGGAGAAAGCAGGAGGAGGAGAGATGGGAAAGGATAAGAGAATCAAGACACAATGAGGGATACGGAAGAGTGAAAGGGAGGGGAGTACCGGGATATCTGAAAACGGTGTGGGGAGAGAAAAGATGGAGGAGGATAGCAAGATTTAGGCTAGGATGTGAGCTAAGAGGAGGAAGGTATTGGGAGGAGGAAAAGAGGAGATGCAGGATGTGTGGGAGAAAGGAAGAAACATGGAAGCATATATGGGGGGAGTACATAGGATGGGGGGAAGAAAGGGGATGGCAGGAGATGGAGAGGGAGGTACTAGGAGAGGAGAGAAAAGGGGAGAAGTGGATGAAGGAAGTGGAAAAATGGTGGAAAGGAGAGTAAGGAGGAGGAGGGGGGAAGGAAGGGGGAGGGAGGCGGAGAGGGAGGGAGATAGAAGAAGCACCGGAAACGGAGGTCATGGAATGAGAGGAAAAGAGTGGAGAGTGAGAGAGGGGGAGAAAATGGAGAAGAGTGAGGTGTGTGTGTGCGGAGCTCTCTCTCTCTCTCTCTCTCTCTCTCTTAAGCGATTAGAATGTAAGCGATAAGATTTAAGAAATTAGAATGTAAGAGATAAGATAGAGGAAATGTAAAGATTAAGAATTGTAACCCCAAGGGGAGGCAATAAAGAATACATACATACATAAAACAAATTGAATCTTTATAATATAATTAATGAATTGTATTTATTTTTAGATAATAATACAACAAATGTAATGTTTACTACTGCAATTGATTATACAGAAGCAGATGCAGATTCAAAGGTTACGGATTATAATATTCACTTATATATTATAAAGGGTTTTTCAATAAGGGCGGGTCGATGTTGCAATGGAATAAAACAAGCTGTGTGTGAGGTATTAACGAAATTATTTTTTTATTTCAAAGGTCCATGTATACCATTGTGTGGAATATAACATCGTTCAAATGTCCGCCGCAGCTTCTCACGGTGGCACGGATCCGAGTGGTCCAATTTTCAATGATTCTGCCGCATAGATCCGGCTGAATTTGAGCGATAGCCTGGGTTATGTTGACTTTAAGGGCATCGGTCGATTGCGGCTTATTGGCATAGACCTGCGACTTCAGAAAACCCCACAAGGAAAAGTCTAGCGGGGTCAAATCGCACGATCTTGGTGGCCAATTCACGTCACCTCTGCGAGAGATAACCATACCCTCAAATCGTTCATGCAGAATGTCCATCGTGGCGTCCGCTGTGTGGCACGTAGCGCCGTCCTGCTGGAACTACATGTCGTCCACGTCCATATCGTTCAATTTGGGCCAAAAGATATTGGTTATCATCGTTCTGTAGCGCTCGCCATTGACGATGATGGCCTCACCAACGTCGTTTTCGAAAAAGTACGGACCAATGACGCCGCCGGCCCAAAATCCGCACCAAACAGTAACTTTTTGTGGATGCATTGCTACCTGTTGAACCTCGTGTGGGTTGGCGTCGTGCCATATATGCTTGTTAACATAGCCATTCATCCAAAAATGCGCCTCGTCGCTAAAGATGATTTTTCGGCCAAAATTGGGGTCCTCTTCCAAATGTTCCGAAGCCCAGTCAGCGAACAAACGGCGTTGTCTATGGTCATTAACTTTGAGCTCCTGTGCCAGTTGGATCTTGTACGGGTGCAACCCAAGTCCCGACGCAAAATTCGCCAAGTTGAAGTCTGCGAAAGGCCGAGTTCTTGTGCACGGCGAGGAATTGACTGCCTCTGGTTCTCCTGCACACTTTCACTTACAGCGGTGATGTTCTCGGCGGATCTGGCGTTCCTTCGACGTACGGGTGTTGGCAGATCGTTTACCGAACCGGTCGTCTCGAATTTGGCCACCAAACGTCGGAGAGTCGATTTTGGGGGGCCACCGCGTCTGCCGTAAAATGGGCGCAACGCGCGCAACGTTTGCACTAACGAACACTCATTTTGATAATAAAGTTTTATCATTTGGACGTGCTGCTCAATCGTGTAACTTGTCATGGTAATTTGGCATCAGTGACTGAATAATAAACAACAGGTTAGACAGACGCCGCTAAAACAACATGGCCACCACAGGCTGCCAACATCGACCCGCACCAATTGAAAAACCCTGTATTTGTATTCTTTTTGTCTTGTTGCATTAAAGTATTCTTTTGTTTTCCTGCATAAAATATTATCGATCCTACAATTCGCATTTATATCTTATCCCACACTACTATTGAGGAATCGATATCAACTAATGATGTTTCTAATACTTTCATTTTTAATGCTGATGAAACTGGGATTGAAAAAGAAATTTATTCAGGAAGATCACTAACTTTTCAAGGTGAAAGATATGTTCAAGCTATATTGCAGTCTTTACATTCAATGACCCATTCTTATGCTGTTATGCGGACCATCAATAAAAATGGTGATATTTTAAAACCAGTCTTCCTTGTTTTGCAAGAACCTAATTGGCATTGAGTGAGAAAGTTTCAAACAGCTTATATCATCCTAAAGTTTTATATTTCACTGGGACAAAATCTGGAAAAATGAGAAAATTAGAGTTCGTAACATTTTTAAAAAATTGTTATTATTTTAATTTACCTCCTGATACTAAATCAATACTATTGGTTGATTCGTGGTCAACTTATAATAATAAAAACATCATATTCTATATGGCACTCCAACAGATAAAATTCCAGCATTAATTTATTAAATCCTTCCAAAATGTATTGCATTATATCAAGCTTTGAACGTTTATTTGTTTAGACCGTTCAAAAATTATTTACGGAATATTGGAGATACCATTATTGCGGATGAGTTGAATTTTGATGTATATATTTATATTGTGTCCTCAAACTGAATGACTTTATTTGGAATCAAATATCATCATCTCGTTTCAGAGTTTTAAGAATTTACGCATGGTATAAAGCTGATTATATGAAAGAAAAGCCAACGGATTATTATAAATTTTAAACGTTTTCACAATTTTGTTTGAATTTTGAGAAGAACTTATATGAAATTTGTAATTGTGTAAACGTTTCAATAGATGTACGAGGGCGGTCCGATAAGTACTTAGCCTCACCGCCCGATGGCGCCACTATCGCAAGAGAAATTTACTATCGTGTAGTACATTCTCGTAGACGGCTACTGTCGAAATTTCAGCCGAATCTGACTCGTAGTTTTGTCTTGACCGCGTGTGGAAGCGGGCGTGTCCACGGATTTTAGAAAAATGGAAAAAGAGCAATATCGGTCGGTGATTCGATTCTTGTTTTTGGAAGGGAAATCGCGCAGCGAAATCAAAGAGAGCTTGGATGTTGTGTACGGTGACTCTTCTCCTTCGATGGCGACCGTCAAAAATTGATTTAACGAGTTTCAACGTAGTCGCACGTCGGTTTTTGATGAGCCACGCCCAGGTGCCCCGAAAACGGCTACCACGGAGGATAACATGACAAAAATCCACGATCTCGTATTAGCAGACCGCCGATTGAAGGTGCGCGAGATAGCTGAGACAGTAGGCATCTCAAAAGACCGCGTGGGTCATATCCTGCATGAAATTTTGGGCATGAGAAAGCTGTCGGCGCGATGGGTGCCGCGTTTGCTCACTCCGGACAACAAGCGCAACCGTGAGACCACTTCAGAGCAGTGTTTGACGCTGTTTAAGCGCAATCCGAAGGAGTTTCTGCGCCGTTTCGTGACCGTCGACGAAACATGGATCCACTGGTACACACCAGAGACCAAGAAACAGTCGAAACAGTGGACTTCACCCGGCGAACGTGCTCCGAAGAAGGCGAAGACTGTCCTATCGGCCGGAAAGGTGATGGCCACCGTTTTCTGGGATTCACAAGGTGTGATCTACATCGACTACCTGGAGAAGGGCAAAACGGTCACAGGGCTGTACTATGCCGAATTATTGGGCCGATTCGACGCCGAATTGCAGAAAAAACGGCCCCATTTGGCGAAGAAAAAAGTCCTCTTCCACCATGACAACGCACCGGCTCACACCTCCGCCCTCGCCACGGTCAAATTGGTCGAATTGGGCTACGAACTGCTGCCCCATCCACCGTATTCTCCAGATTTGGCCCCGTGCGACTTCTAAAAGAGTTGATAACAACGAGGCAATCATCTACATTACGTTACTACGTTACGAGATTTTGCACGACGAAAAACTTGCCCCTTTATATCGTATTTGCGCTATATCCTCTTCCTCTCTCATCGCATGAACAGTCACATTTCAACTCTTACGACTCTCCTTGTCATCCCTGTCCGACTTATTTCGACAGTCAAGTTTTTGCACACATCAAGTAATTCCCTTGTGATTATGCCAAATGTAGTAGACATAAATCTTATATGAATTTACGGATGTATGAATTTTTTATACATTTTGTACATTAATCAAACAAAATGCAAGATAAGTAGATGTTGTTAACCCTTTGACTACGAAAGGCGTATATATACGCTCTCACAAGTCTTTCAATATATACGAAAGGCGTATATGTACACCCTCACAAGTCCATCAATATATACGAAAGGTGTAAATATACGCTCTCTGCATTTTCGTACTATAACACCTTCCCTGTTTCACCGATTGATTCAACATGGAATTTATCGTCCTATGTAACATAGCAACTAAAGTATCGGCAATTGTTTCGAAGTATTGTTCAGTCAATTGTTATCATATTTGTTATAATATTGCAAGTTATAAGGTGCGAAACGTGATCGGCGTGACACGTGTTCGTTGGTGAATATACACGCAATGAACAATATCAATTCGAACAGTTTTTACGGAGACAAGATATACTTTTAATTTTTATTAAACTTTAACTTATTATTTTTTAAATCCTAAGAATGGTATCAAATCTCCGGGTACTGTTTTGGTCACTAGTTACTGGTCTGTGCAGCGCAGCGACTGACGTGCGAATAACGCGCCATCCCTATTGAAGGATTATTTCGAGATCGCGCCGCAGTGAAAGGGTTCATAAGATATAATATTTAATAAACATGAAAGTAGTTTGACAAATTTTTGAAGGAGGAAGGGCTAAATTTTTATAAATATGATTTATGATACATATAGCTTGTATAATATATTAATAACTTCTTACGATAATGATAATATTAGGTTGGGGAAAAAGAAAGCCATTATTTTTTCGTTTATTTCAAGGCTTTATTTAACATAGTTAGGATTGTTCGATTTTGGTCAAATAAACACCGTTTTGTTTTACAATTTGTCGCTATTTTAAAAGTAATTTCATGATCCCTCTTTCATAGAAGCCCTGGTCCTTATTTGCAAAAAACTCGACTAAGCGATTTTCACAGTCTTCTCTTGAGGTCAATTTCTTACCATCAAGGAAGTTTTGCAATGATAAAAACAGATGATAATCGCTTAGTGCCAGGTCCTGACTAGAAGGTCGATGCATCGAAACTTCCCAACCAAGCTCCCGGAGTTTCTGACGAGTCACTATAGACGTATGTGGCCTGGCATTGTCCTGATGAAAAACAATTCCTCTCCTATTGACCAATTCCGGCCGCTTTTGAAAGATCGCTAGCTTCAAACGGTCCAATTGTTGACAATAGATTCTGAATTTAGTGTTTGGCTATATGAAAGCAGCTCATGGTGGATGATTCCTTTATAGTCCCACCAAACACTCAGCAAAACCTTCCTGACCGTTAATCCTGGTTTAGCCACCGTTTGAGCCGTTTCACTGCGCTTTGACCATGATCGTTTTCGCACAATATTGTCATATGTAATCCATTTCTCATCCCCAGTCACCATCTGTTTCAGAAATGGCTCGATTTCGTTCTGTTTGGTCAAGGCTTCGCAGATTGAAATTCGGTCCATTATGTTTTTTTGCGTCAATTCGTGTGGCACTCAAATATCGAGCTTTATTTTTAATTCAGCTTTATGCAAACGGTTTAAAACTGTTTTGTGGTTGATCTTCAGCTCCTGGGCGATACTACGACCGCTAACATGCCAGTCTACTTCGATCATTTCCATAATTTTATTGACATTTTTGACGACGGGCCTACCTGTGCGAGATGTATCTTTAACATCAAAATTACCGGAACGGAATCGACAAAATCAAAATTACGCGTGATTGGCTGTGACAGTATCGGGATAACCATAAACACCATTCATAATTTCAGCCGCCTGGCTTGCATTTTCGTCTTTATCGAAGCAAAATTGTAAAATATACCGAATTTTCTCTTTGTTGACGTACATCTTTTACGTGCTATAACTCACAACTTAATCGACAAATCACAAAACCGTTAAAGAATTTTTTTTAGTACGCAATGTCACTTTTCCAACGAGTATAAATATTAACCTATGCAATTAATACATCACGTGATATATACCACTAAAGCCATCTAGCGGAAAAATAATGGATTTCTTTTTCCCCAACCTAATATTATCGTAAGAAAATATCAATCAAACTTATATGATGTTTAGGAAGATATCAGTAGTTTATCAAATAAAAAATGAATTACAAATATACACGTGATAAAATAATTAATTGAATTAATGATACAGAACAAACTTCAACAATTTCTATTATATTGTATTATTTTCGAAGTATTTAATTATAAACTTGTATTTTACAAGCATTTCGATAGATCATGATAAAATTCTACAAATTTATTGTAATTTCATTTATTTATATCGGATGCAAAATTTAATGAGCTTCTTAAAGATGTCATGATTGATTTAGTTTTTGATAGCATTTACAGATAAATAGATGGATAATATATTAAAGATAATAAAAAACAGTGATGATTACTTGGTAGAATGAATAAACAGTTTTTAAATTAGCCCATTTTTCTCTTATGAAATCCATGGAAACTTTATGCATTTGTGCAATATATAAATAGAAGTTTGAAAAATTGTAAAAATTTAATATTGATGCATATTTTAGTGGAATATTACAAGTTTATTGTTGAAAATTTCTAAAAATTAACTACTGACTAACACTTGTTATTTTATAAATTTTCTTTTATGTCGTATTCTATTAGATACTTTTGTTCACTTATTACATGTATGAAACAGTAACAGAATAAAAATGAATTAGAGAAAATAATAAATTCGAAAAGGAATACAGCTGATGCAGCTTGCTACAATTACCATATATTAATATGTACCATATAATAATGAGTTCATTGAAACGAGTTACTTATCTATATATATGTATGTAGTAGAGACAGTTCCAACTAAAAGTTGTACATATAACCTGAAGAGAATTAATTTATGTTACTACTGTTTTAAACTGTAACTGTTTTAATTATAATTAAATTTCTTTTAATATATTTTATGACAATACTCATATAACGCACTTTTACAATAGTTATACACGCATGCGTTTATATATAAATACAGGATGTCCAATTCTGAAGTTTCATCGCGGGGAGGTTGCTCGGTCGGATTTATGCATCATAGTAACCTTATAAAGGGCCAATTTTGTGTGTATGTGTGTGTGTGTGTGAAAGTGAGCTTATTCATCATAGATGTTCGAAAACGCCGCCATCAACAGCTCGGCACGTCGAACTCGCTTTTCGAAACTTTCGACGAGTTTCAGAAGAATGTTTGTTGGAATCGCTCGGCACGCATTTCTGATGCGATCCATTATATCTTGCTGTGTCGTTGACGATTGACGGAATATTGCGTCTTTCAAAAATCCCCACAGATAAAAATCCGGAGGAGTACGGTCGGCTGATCTTATATATACAGGGTATCCTACTTTAAAGGATCTACTCAAATATCTCAGAAACACTGCGTTAAATCGAAAAATGTTTCAGACAAAAGTTATATGGTTTCAAGGGGTACATAAAACAGCTATATCAGTTTGTTTACAGATGGCGCTACTTTCGAGATATTCACTGATCATTACTTTTCTTAAGTAAAAGCCCCAATTTTTTATTATGTCATCTTTTTGTACTAGTTAATTTGACTTTTGTACTAGTTAACATTTTTTATTTGCCTAATATTTTTTTAGATATTTAAGAGAAACTTGGTAACTTTTGCAATTTTTAACTTACAGTATCTCGCTAAATATTTGTCAGAAGAAAAAATAGTGCTAGACTTTTCTACTGTATTTGGTCTTAAGAATATATTATTACAATAGTGCCCTGACTTTTGTTAATTTGATGATTTTCAAATTTCCAAAGATCGATAAATTAATAAAAGTTAGGACACTATTATAATAATATATTTTTAAGACCAAATAGAGTAAAAAAGTCTACTACTGTTTTTCCTTCCGACAAATAGTAGACAAAGTTAGCGAGATATCGTAAGTATTGAAAAAATTATAAAATTTTTCTTAAATATCCCAAAAAATAATAGGCAAATAAAAAAATATTTCAGATAAAAGTTGTTCAAACTAACTAGTAGAAAAAGATAATATAATAAAAAATTGGAACTTTCATTTAAAAAAAGTAATAATCAGTGAATATCTCGAAAGTGGCGCCATTTGTAAACAAACTGATATAGTTCTTTTATGTACTCCTTGAAACCATATAACTTTTGTCTGAAACATTTTTCGATTTAACGCAGCGCTTCTGAGATATTTGAGTGGATCCCTTAAAATGGGACACCCTATATATATATTGTTACGTCCCGTGGAATTTTATTGGATTCAACAGAATTTATTTGATAACGTGGATATGACTATGAGGAAAGCGCCCCTGTACGGAGAACAATACACGGTTTGCGAAACACATCGAACGATATAGAGGAAGACAAATATTGTTTATTAACTTGGATATCGAAAAGCTTACTGTGATCGGATGGCTGGAACGTCACTGTTTAGGCGTCCGACGGAACGGGAGAAGGATCCCTCGTACGTGCCCGCGTTCCTCCCAGCTGAGATGACGGAACGTCGAACGCTCGCGATATCGCACTCCCGGCTTCCAAAAGTCGCGTCTGTCTTTTCTTGTACGAATTAATTAAGAAGATCGTGAAATTGGTTGAAGTCACGAATACACTTGGTTGCAATAATTGTAATGAGAAAGAACCAGAAAGAAAAAAAAGGAGATATACGAGAATATGAGAGACCGTCACGAGATGATGGAACTTGAAGATTCTCTAAGTACAATAGTTAAGGAGAGACTTGTGAGCACGCGTCCGAAACGTGTGACAGCCTCAACGAGAGTGAAGAAGCGGGCGGTTCGCCGATGGGCCGAGGAGTCCTTCTTCTTTGTGTCGGAGCAAGGCGCGAGTTACTCGATCTCCGGATGCACAATGATACGAACCCCGCCAAAGTGTCGCCTAAACAGTTCGGTTATCTTAGAATGAAAACGTTTACAATTTTATAGTCAACCGCGGGTGGACAATAATGCGGCAATCGCGAATTTAGGTACGACGCTTTACAATGATAGGCCAAGGAAGCGTTCCTGGCGAATTCGGCGCAACAAGTTTAATAATTCAACAGAGAGCGGCAAACGGGGGTAGCACAATTTTATAGTGATAGGTTTTTACTTCCTTACACTACATTTCTAACGCTTTGATCTAATAACCGGATAATACGTAAGGTTTAGCGAGATGTCGGATGAAAGAAACAAGATGGAGAATTACGATGCGATATGCTTTGTCTTCCATCCGAGATCCCTGAGAACTAAGCTAGGCCGTGTTGCTGACGCAAAATAGTTATGAGATTCGTAGAATTACAATGCTTATACTGCAGAGTTATAAAGATAACGATTAGAAAAGTTGTTAACGGTTATAACATAACTTTCCCACACTTAGTGCTTATTTTTATTGTTAAGAAGCAAGAGATGGGGAAGCTGCATTGTCTGTCCGCTATGATAAAAGTAATTTGGAATAATAGTAAGAAATAATAGCCAAGCCCTCGCGCAACCGGGCTGTTATTCTTGAGACTACGTAAGCAATGATAAAGCATACGCGCGCTGTAGAAAACGGCGTGTCAAATTAACATAAAACAGAAGTGCCAAAAAGAAAGAAACCAGAAAAGAGTAACACAATTCATATGTTAAGTTTAGCACATAAAATGTGTCACCCAAAATCGATATATCAAATTAACACACGCCGGTGTCGAAAATTTAACACAAGGTTTTCCATACACAAAAGAATAGTAAAAGCTATTAAAGCTTAAGCTATTAAAGCTATTAAAGTATTAAAGCTAACGCATTAACTTAAAACAAAATGCTTTTCACAATTACAGGTCGCCGTTACGAATGTTAACATAATATAATCCTAGTCCATATTGAACGAGGGAGGGGAGAACCGGAAGTTTAGATTGCAAGATGTACCGTTCGATAAGGATAAAAAAAGAAATAAGGAAAAAGAAAAAAAATAGGAGCTGAGACGTAACAATATATATATATATATTGTTACGTCCCGTATGGAATTTTTTGGATTTGTTGGGGGCGTAACTAGACAGAATATAATATGCCGGGCGTATCACTTGAGGAAAAGAAAAGAAAAGAAATTTGTTATGATCGCGAGTGGTTCACTCGCCCGCGCCGTAAGGGAGCCGCTGACGGTAAGGTTAGCACGCGATTTTAACCTTGATGGAACATTAAATAAACAGAAATATAAGATATTAGATTCAAAAGAATTTATTTGATAACGTGGATATGACTATGAGAAAAGCGTTTCTGAGCGGAGACTAAGGGCAAGAACACAGGCTTTTGCATAACACATAATTCATAACGCATAAGAGAATAAATCAATAAGTTTTCTTCATTTCTTTCCTCAGGACAGAAATGAAGAACTCTGATTGGTTGATTCTCTTATGCGTTGTGTATTATGCGTTATGCAGAAGTCTGTGCTCTGGCCCTTATACACAATTTGTGAAACACATCGGACAATATGTAGAAGAAGGTAAATATTGATTATACACTTGTGTATCGAAAGGCTCAGAGCCATAAAAAAATCAGAGTTCTTCATTTCTGTCCTGAGGAGGGAAATGAAGAAAACTAACTAGTTTATTCTCTCATGCGTTATGTATTATGTGTTATGCAAAAGCCTGTGCTCTTGCCCTTACTTTGATCGGATAGCTGAAACGTCAGTGTTTAGGCGTCCGACGGAACGGGAAAAGGAACTCTCGTACGTGCCCGCGTTCTTCCCAGCTGAGATGGTGGAACGTTGAATGCTCGCGATAATCGCATTCCCGGCTTCTGAAAGTTGCGACTCCCTTTTCTTTTACGAGTTAATTAAGAAAATCCAGAAATTGGTTTTCTTTTACGAGTTAATTAAGAAAATCGAGAAATTGGTTAAAATCACGAATAATCGACACTGCAATACTACGAGCTAGATACTTGATGGAAAACAATTGTAATGAGAAAGAACCAGAAATGAAAAAAGGGAGATATGAGAGAATATAAGAGACCGTCACGAGATTATGGAACTTGAAAATTCTCTAACAAGGGAACGGTCGGGGGCGTCCCTCACCGACTTGAATGGGCATTGGATATGTTGTAGAGGATCAAAAAATATTAGACACGTATTTTTTTATATGTGCTTATCTCGAGGTTTAGGGGTTGAAATCACCACTTGAAAAAAACGGATTTTTTCGTTTTTATTAAATATCTTCTAAAATATGAGAGATATAAAAACATAGTAAATGTAAGAGTTTTACAGTATTTGATGTTCTTTGCAGCTGTCAATTCAAATTTTTCAAAATATCAAATTTACCCTCCTTGCTTCCCCCTCCACTCATTATTTTCGCAAATTTCAAAAATTTGGTAAGAACAAAAATTAAAGAGCATTGAATTCTGAATCCAACCATATATAATAATGTTATTTTCCGAGATATGGACTTTTCGAAAAATAGATAGAAATATCCGTGTGTATCCGTAACACGCATGCACAGCGCCTATCTTACTCCATAATATACGCAACACGTCCTCTTCGAATAATAGGCGATTAATACCAATACGGAGAATATGTAATCATAAAACATTTCAATATATAACAACGTTATTAATAACAATCTTAAATTTATACACAACAATATTTCTATGCTTTGTTTTTATAAAAAGATATACGTATACGCTCTATGAAAGTTAGATTTTATGTATGATAAGTTTGTGTGTCTATTTTTGTGGTGGTTGACGTAAGTACTACGACGGAAGTGATACATGAATTGCAAAATCAATCATGTTTATTAACGCGGCGTTTCCATCGAATCTATGACACGTGAAAAACGCCGCATTTATGAAATCATATGTGATTGCATAATTATATCTAATATGATATTGATAACGTAATTATTTTCACGCATACGCACCACATACTAGGTGTGTCGGTAATTCCTTTCCGGTTTTTTCGCTAAAGAAAACACGTTATTTACAATGGATAGTTAAAATATATTTATTCAAAGTATTGGCCATTTAATTCTATACATTTTGTCCATCTCTCAGGCAATTTATGGATGCCATTCCAAAAGAACTGTTTCTCCTTTGAGCTAAACCATTCATCGAGCCATTTTTTAACTTCTTCTAAATCGGCGAAGTACTGTTCTGCAAGCGCGTGCCCCATCGATGCGAAAAGGTGGTAGTCGGATGGAGCCAGGTCTGGAGAGTACGGCGGGTGCGATAAAACTTCTCATCCAAGTGATTTCAACACTTCTTTGATTGGTTTTGCTGTATGAGACGGCGCGTTGTCATGCTGCAAAATCACCTTATCATGTCTTTGAACGTATTCTGGACGTTTTTCGATCAATGCACAGTTCAAATTGATCATTTGTTGTTGGTAGCGATCAGTATTAACTGTTCCTCCAGGTTTCAACAGTTCATAATATACGACACCAACCTGGTCCCACCAGACACAGAGCATGGTCTTGCGACCAAAGCGATTTGGCCTTGCAGTCGATGGGCCGCCTTCGCCAGGTGATAACCATGATTTTTTTCGCTTAAGCTTTTCGAAATAAATCCATTTCTCATCACCTGTTACTATTCGATGCAGAAATGACTTCCTTTCATACCTTTGAAGCAGCATTTCACTGACGATTTTTCGATTTTCCAATTGCCTGTCATTCAATTCATGTGGCACCCATCTTCCCATTTTTTGGATCTTTCCCATCGCTTGTAATCGTTCACAAATTGCTACTCGGCTCACATTCAACTTTTCTGCCAATTGTTTTTGAGTTTGTGTTGGGTCTTCATCCAATAACTCCTTCAATTCTGCATCTTCAAACGTTTTCGGCCTACCAGGACGTTTTTTGTCTTGAACGTTGAAATCACCACATTTGAATTGTCGAAACCACGTTTCACATGTTCTTATGGTTGAAGCTTGCTCACCGTAAGTCTCTACCAGCAAACGATGACTTTCAGCGGCTTTTTTCTTTTGATTAAACAAGAAAAGTAATGCGTGCCGCAAATGCACGTTTTCAGGCACAAAACATTTTCAGGCACTCGACATTTTAGAAAAATTATTAATCAATAACGCTGTTATTTTGGCGGAACGTAACTTGTGTAGTTTTGAGGTTAATGTCAGTAGAATAAAATGACATATGTATCAAATCATAACATTGCATACTTATGGCTAGTGACATCTGTTACAAAAACCGGAAAGTAATTACCGACATACCTGATATGTTTATCTTAACCCAATCTACTTTCACACTTCGGGTAGGCAACTTATAACCCGGCCACCCTATAAATGCGCGTTTTCGTCACGCGTTCTCCTCGCGGAGATGATTATCGGTGCTATCCTTTCCACACTACCTAGCGGTAGATAGCATTGCGCGTTTTTTTTATAGTGGTATCCCCAGGAGGCCTAATCCACTGTACATTAATGCATCAATGTAAAAACTGCTCGAAGTGCCGTCCTTCTTCTCGCATACAAAATTTGGCTCTTCGTTTAAGGGGGAATATACAGTCAGAGGCGCGAAAAAAGGAGGTTTTTCAAGAATTTTTTTAAACTAAATGACTATACTTATTTATTCAAAAACTTTTCTATAATGTTAAGCTATGTTTGAAGAACATTTTGTAATTTTTTTAGCCAATAATAATAGTAATATAAGTTTTAGCGATGACGTAAATGCGAATCGTAAAAAAAAAGATGCATTCTCGTGGACATCATATCTTGGGCAGGATTATCTGAAACAAAAAAAGCAAAAAGATTTCGTTTGTATAGGACTTTGTCTTCCGGGTGAACGAAGGATTTTAAAAAAATTTGAATTTTGAATTTTTTAGAGTACTTTGAAGTTAAGGTCACGATTTTCGCTTAAAAAATTGACCGTATTATGTTTATAAAAAGAGTTCTAATTATTGAAAACAAAAATCCTTCGTTCACCCGGAAGCTTAACATGTATAAAATAAGTGTGCACAATTTGAAAATGATCGGTGCATTAGATTTTGAGATATCGTGTCCACCAACTTTGAAAATGTGGTTTTGAGAAAAACGCGTTTGAAGTTTTCAGTATGAATAAAACCTCCATAACAATTTTTTTTCAACTTACACAGAATCGTCTATTCCAGGACCATAAAATAAGTCCTCGACGCCTTCCAGAATGTCCAATTGTTCAGAATTTTTCTGCCTTTGTAGGATTCTTGCCTCCCGCGTAGCGAGTTTCGCTCTGTACTCGGCGGCGTTAATTCGTTTTTCGTCCAATTTTCGGCAATAATCGACAGAATTACGTCCTAATTTCACTCCCATTGAATAAAGAATAGCTAGATGACTCGATGATCCTTCGTTAAAAACACACGCTGAAATTTTAGCAGCAATATCTACTATTGTAGAGCCACTTGGAACAATTTTTGGCGTAATTTTCCAAATCAACTGATTATAGCTCTCATTGTTATTTTGGTTGAAGCCGCCAATACATCTTTTTAGTAAGGTATCCGAGCTCAAATCTTCGTAAACAGGTCGAATTGCTTGCAATATGTCATTACTAAAATTGTCATATGAGTGCACGAACGATTGAAGCTTGTCCATGGCTGCAGCACGCTGCCACTCACACCAAGAATCTTCGCCAACTGGACACATATCGTGTTGAGGATTCTCATTTGTAGAAGCGTAGTGGTAAAATGTGGCCCAAATACCTTTTTTCATGTCCTCAATATTCTCACAATTACGTCGAATTGCTAGTCCGTAATAAACCGTGAGCTTGTCTATCGTTTTTCCGGTTAATTTGCCTTTTCCTCCCAAAACTTTTCTTTTTATTCTTTTCTTATTTTTCGTTTCAACTTCAACGACAGTGTTATTGACGATATTACGGAGGCGAGCTCCCATTCTTTTTTGGACATGCCCAACACATTCTTTCTTGAAAATTTCAAAATCATTGCCATAATCAACTTTTTGTAATAGTCCAGTAAATGTTTTCGAGTCTCCGTCTCCGATATAATAACGATATTTTACACCGTATTTTTCCTCAGAACGGTTAAACATTTCTATTACCGCATCCACTTCCATTTTGCCAGAGGAACCTGTATGATTTGCGGAGCAATTTTCCTTATGTGTTTCGTACCATTCTTTGTATTCATTCTCTTTGACATTCATTTTTTACTCCAAACTTCACACATTTTACAGTAGATACTTTTTACGCATACATCAATAATTTTACTACTATAATAGCCAATTAATGATGCTACACCAAACAATGAATTAAAACCACGCTTTTGCCACGTTCCGTCTCCCGATATAGTTAGTTCATTTGTATAATCTAAATTGTATTTCTTACATGTTTCTTTTTTTCTTCTTCTACAGCATTTGAAAAAATTTTCTCAGCAACGGTATTCACACACTCTTTCATATTTTTAACCATAATATCGTAAGTTGTTTGATTTAAAAATGGTGGCAGGTCCATTAAACCGCAAAACTTTTTACACCCTTCTAATCCTAGTCCTAAAATTCTCATCACGTAAATAAATCTGCGATTTATTTCATAAGTATGGCCGATAGAAGGGCAAGAGGATATGTAATTGGGCGGACACGTGTTACACATTACAGTAATTTTGAATCCGAGGCCACGATCACTGCACGTTTGAAATTGTACATCACCATTGCATATCTTGCACTTTACTATATTCGAAATGACCGAAAAAACTGTAAAAAAATTCAGAATTCTGTATTCTACAGTATTGTCTGTTGGCACATGCATGTCCTCGAGATACTTTATTTTTTTTGCAGATGTACTGAAACTTAATGGGTCAGTTTCGGTCGTTTTTGGATTAAAACTCTGCCTCCGTTTTTTAAACCTGTCTTTTCGAGCTGCACTATTTTGCCGGGTATTTCTGTTCTGTTTACGATCTTCCATAGTAGAAAACGGCACGAAAATCTTTTCCACAGGCGCACAACAAGCGTACAGTTCAAAGACTGATGCGAGACTAACGGTTCTACCGGTCTTGAAAACAAACGTGTTTATACCTGCGCCCTACGTGCCGTTCGTGCTTCAATGGGTCGGACGGGCGGGTCTTCTAGACGCTCTAACTCACTCAGTTTTGCTCGGATCAACTTGAAATTTTGACACAACATTCCTGAGATGTTGTACTTTCATATAAAAAGATAAAAAAAAAACCATTTTTTCAAATTTCTGACTGTATATTCCCCCTTAATATCGCACGTTGCTCGGTGCGTCATTTCCGGCGTAATAGTATTGAAGGCCGTGACAATTGCCTCACGTACTTCTTGTTCTGTACCATCACGCCGCTGTTCGATTAAATTCTTAACGTGACCCCATAAGAAATAATCGAGCACATTAAGGTCAGGAGATCGCGGCGGCCAGGTGATCGGACCACCTCGACCTATCCACCTTTCCGGGAAACGCGTATCTAATGTATCTCGCATTTGCCGGCTAAAGTGCGCAGGAGCTCCATCATATTGAAAGATCAACTCCGCTCGTGCCTGTAGAGGGACGTCCTCGAGTAGCCCTGGGAGTTGATTTTTGATAAAATCGGCGTAAATCTCGCCATTAAGCCGAGGTGGCAAAAAGTACGGACCGATCTGAAAATTATGAAATGTTAGAAAATCATTGCGAGAAAGAAGTTTCTTCAATCGAATGATACTCACCACTCGGTCCGCAATTACTCCGGCCCAAACATTAATACTCCAGTGGTACTGCAACACGCCTTCTCGAACGGCGTGTGGATTTTCCTCCTGCCACAATAGGAAATTCCGCGAATTAAACACGCCGGTCGGTGTATAGGTCGAGTCGTCCGTCCACAGGATGCGGTCGGGGAATGAAATATCCCGCCGGCACTGCATGAGTAAACCTATGCGTTTCAACGGTGATTAATATAGTCAATAAACTGGCAGCAAAAGAAATAACTTGTAAATCCAATACCTTCACAGAAAAAGACGCGCTTCTGCTCATCTGCTGGGAGAAGTTGCTCTACGCGTTGGAAATGATACGGGCGCAGATTGTTCTCTCGTAGTGCCGCACCAAATTGCGCGAGACATCCAATGCAGTCGCTATCTTTCGCGTGCTGTTGCCGGGGTCTCTCTCAAATTCGTACAAAATGCGCTCTTCAGTATTTACATTCTGCACTCTTTCACCTTCTTCTCGTGTATGTCGCAGGACCGATCCCGTCGCCCTTAATCTCGCAATACACGAGACAATTGTGTGTCGGGAGGGTTTGTCGCGCGCGGGAAATCTTTCTGCGTATAAACGTTCCGCGGAAAGTGCGTTCTCACCTGCCAAACCGTACGTTATAATCATATCGGCGTATTCATCCGCGGTGAACATCTTTACACGTTTCTTCCAATAGTTATTTCTTCAGGCTGTATCGTCCACTGAGGCCGTGTCCGCAGTCACATTCCATGAGTTTGCCTAAAACAATTGACGATCGACGAAGACATTCTCATATCACTCCTCAACGGCGAATCTCTTTACGCCGTCTTCGTCGATCGTCAATTGTTTTAGGCAAACTCGTGGAATGCGACTGCGGACACGGCCTCAGTCGACGATACAGCCTGAAGAAATAACTATTGGAAGAAACGTGTAAAGATGTTCACCGCAAGTGAATACGCCGATATGATTATAACGTACGGTTTGGCAGGTGAGAACGCACTTGCCGCGGAACGTTTATATGCAGAAAGATTTCCCGCGCGCGACAAACCCTCCCGACACACAATTGTCTCGTGTATTGCGAGATTAAGGGCGACGGGATCGGTCCTGCGACATACACGAGAAGAAGGTGAAAGAGTGCAGAATGTAAATACTGAAGAGCGCATTTTGTACGAATTTGAGAGAGACCCCGGCAACAGCACGCGAAAGATGGCGACTGCATTGGATGTCTCGCGCAATTTGGTGCGGCACTACGAGAGAACAATCTGCGCCCGTATCATTTCCAACGCGTAGAGCAACTTCTCCCAGCAGATGAGCAGAAGCGCGTCTTTTTCTGTGAAGGTATTGGATTTACAAGTTATTTCTTTTGCTGCCAGTTTATTGACTATATTAATCACCGTTGAAACGCATAGGTTTACTCATGCAGTGTCGGCGGGATATTTCATTCCCCGACCGCATCCTGTGGACGGACGACTCGACCTATACACCGACCGGCGTGTTTAATTCGCGGAATTTCCTATTGTAGCAGGAGGAAAATCCACACGCCGTTCGAGAAGGCGTGTTGCAGTACCACTGGAGTATTAATGTTTGGGCCGGAGTAATTGCGGACCGAGTGGTGAGTATCATTCGATTGAAGAAACTTCTTTCTCGCAATGATTTTCTAACATTTCATAATTTTCAGATCGGTCCGTACTTTTTGCCACCTCGGCTTAATGGCGAGATTTACGCCGATTTTATCAAAAATCAACTCCCAGGGCTACTCGAGGACGTCCCTCTACAGGCACGAGCGGAGTTGATCTTTCAATATGATGGAGCTCCTGCGCACTTTAGCCGGCAAATGCGAGATACATTAGATACGCGTTTCCCGGAAAGGTGGATAGGTCGAGGTGGTCCGATCACCTGGCCGCCGCGATCTCCTGACCTTAATGTGCTCGATTATTTCTTATGGGGTCACGTTAAGAATTTAATCGAACAGCGGCGTGATGGTACAGAACAAGAAGTACGTGAGGCAATTGTCACGGCCTTCAATACTATTACGCCGGAAATGACGCACCGAGCAACGTGCGATATTAAGGGGGAATATACAGTCAGAAATTTGAAAAAATGGTTTTTTTTTTATCTTTTTATATGAAAGTACAACATCTCAGGAATGTTGTGTCAAAATTTCAAGTTGATCCGAGCAAAACTGAGTGAGTTAGGGCGTCTAGAAGACCCGCCCGTCCGACCCATTGAAGCACGAACGGCACGTAGGGCGCAGGTATAAACACGTTTGTTTTCAAGACCGGTAGAACCGTTAGTCTCGCATCAGTCTTTGAACTGTACGCTTGTTGTGCGCCTGTGGAAAAGATTTTCGTGCCGTTTTCTACTATGGAAGATCGTAAACAGAACAGAAATACCCGGCAAAATAGTGCAGCTCGAAAAGACAGGTTTAAAAAACGGAGGCAGAGTTTTAATCCAAAAACGACCGAAACTGACCCATTAAGTTTCAGTACATCTGCAAAAAAAATAAAGTATCTCGAGGACATGCATGTGCCAACAGACAATACTGTAGAATACAGAATTCTGAATTTTTTTACAGTTTTTTCGGTCATTTCGAATATAGTAAAGTGCAAGATATGCAATGGTGATGTACAATTTCAAACGTGCAGTGATCGTGGCCTCGGATTCAAAATTACTGTAATGTGTAACACGTGTCCGCCCAATTACATATTCTCTTGCCCTTCTATCGGCCATACTTATGAAATAAATCGCAGATTTATTTACGTGATGAGAATTTTAGGACTAGGATTAGAAGGGTGTAAAAAGTTTTGCGGTTTAATGGACCTGCCACCATTTTTAAATCAAACAACTTACGATATTATGGTTAAAAATATGAAAGAGTGTGTGAATACCGTTGCTGAGAAAATTTTTTCAAATGCTGTAGAAGAAGAAAAAAAGAAACATGTAAGAAATACAATTTAGATTATACAAATGAACTAACTATATCGGGAGACGGAACGTGGCAAAAGCGTGGTTTTAATTCATTGTTTGGTGTAGCATCATTAATTGGCTATTATAGTAGTAAAATTATTGATGTATGCGTAAAAAGTATCTACTGTAAAATGTGTGAAGTTTGGAGTAAGAAATGAATGTCAAAGAGAATGAATACAAAGAATGGTACGAAACACATAAGGAAAATTGCTCCGCAAATCATACAGGTTCCTCTGGCAAAATGGAAGTGGATGCGGTAATAGAAATGTTTAACCGTTCTGAGGAAAAATACGGTGTAAAATATCGTTATTATATCGGAGACGGAGACTCGAAAACATTTACTGGACTATTACAAAAAGTTGATTATGGCAATGATTTTGAAATTTTCAAGAAAGAATGTGTTGGGCATGTCCAAAAAAGAATGGGAGCTCGCCTCCGTAATATCGTCAATAACACTGTCGTTGAAGTTGAAACGAAAAATAAGAAAAGAATAAAAAGAAAAGTTTTGGGAGGAAAAGGCAAATTAACCGGAAAAACGATAGACAAGCTCACGGTTTATTACGGACTAGCAATTCGACGTAATTGTGAGAATATTGAGGACATGAAAAAAGGTATTTGGGCCACATTTTACCACTACGCTTCTACAAATGAGAATCCTCAACACGATATGTGTCCAGTTGGCGAAGATTCTTGGTGTGAGTGGCAGCGTGCTGCAGCCATGGACAAGCTTCAATCGTTCGTGCACTCATATGACAATTTTAGTAATGACATATTGCAAGCAATTCGACCTGTTTACGAAGATTTGAGCTCGGATACCTTACTAAAAAGATGTATTGGCGGCTTCAACCAAAATAACAATGAGAGCTATAATCAGTTGATTTGGAAAATTACGCCAAAAATTGTTCCAAGTGGCTCTACAATAGTAGATATTGCTGCTAAAATTTCAGCGTGTGTTTTTAACGAAGGATCATCGAGTCATCTAGCTATTCTTTATTCAATGGGAGTGAAATTAGGACGTAATTCTGTCGATTATTGCCGAAAATTGGACGAAAAACGAATTAACGCCGCCGAGTACAGAGCGAAACTCGCTACGCGGGAGGCAAGAATCCTACAAAGGCAGAAAAATTCTGAACAATTGGACATTCTGGAAGGCGTCGAGGACTTATTTTATGGTCCTGGAATAGACGATTCTGTGTAAGTTGAAAAAAAATTGTTATGGAGGTTTTATTCATACTGAAAACTTCAAACGCGTTTTTCTCAAAACCACATTTTCAAAGTTGGTGGACACGATATCTCAAAATCTAATGCACCGATCATTTTCAAATTGTGCACACTTATTTTATACATGTTAAGCTTCCGGGTGAACGAAGGATTTTTGTTTTCAATAATTAGAACTCTTTTTATAAACATAATACGGTCAATTTTTTAAGCGAAAATCGTGACCTTAACTTCAAAGTACTCTAAAAAATTCAAAATTCAAATTTTTTTAAAATCCTTCGTTCACCCGGAAGACAAAGTCCTATACAAACGAAATCTTTTTGCTTTTTTTGTTTCAGATAATCCTGCCCAAGATATGATGTCCACGAGAATGCATCTTTTTTTTTACGATTCGCATTTACGTCATCGCTAAAACTTATATTACTATTATTATTGGCTAAAAAAATTACAAAATGTTCTTCAAACATAGCTTAACATTATAGAAAAGTTTTTGAATAAATAAGTATAGTCATTTAGTTTAAAAAAATTCTTGAAAAACCTCCTTTTTTCGCGCCTCTGACTGTATATTCCCCCTTAAACGAAGAGCCAAATTTTGTATGCGAGAAGAAGGACGGCACTTCGAGCAGTTTTTACATTGATGCATTAATGTACAGTGGATTAGGCCTCCTGGGGATACCACTATAAAAAAAACGCGCAATGCTATCTACCGCTAGGTAGTGTGGAAAGGATAGCACCGATAATCATCTCCGCGAGGAGAACGCGTGACGAAAACGCGCATTTATAGGGTGGCCGGGTTATAAGTTGCCTACCCGAAGTGTGAAAGTAGATTGGGTTAAGATAAACATAAAAGTCCCATATCGTGTTGCAAGATTCGCAATAATTATCGAGTTATTAATGACAGAAATCTGAGGAGTAGAAACGCGCCGACATAGCGGGAAGACGAGGGGAAGGACAACGCGCCGCTATTCGTTGTTTTATCTCGTCGGAATTACGTCTCGCCGCAAGCCGCCCACAGTTGCTGGGCCAAATGAGCCGCGCCGTAGCCTGAGCAGCTGCATAAAATATATATATAAAATATATTAATATATTCCAAACAGCATACCCCAAACAAAATGTCCGAAACTGGGACATAAAGCGTCTTTAAGACATCTTCTAAACATTTCTTAAAAATGGCTTATGTCCCGGTTTTGGACATTAGTGCTGTCTGGGTAGGATAACAGAGAAAGAGAAAGAAAGGGACAGAGAAAGAGAGATGTGAGAGAGAGAATCCGAGAGAGGGACAGGAAGAGAGAGAGACTAAGAGAGGAATAGAGAGAGAGGGAGAGAGAGAGAGAGAGAGAAAGAGAGGGAGAGACAAAGAGAGAGAGAGAGAGAGAGAGAGAGAGAGAGAGAGAGAGACAGAGAGAGAGAGAGAGAGAGAGAGAGGGGGAGAGAAAGAAAGAAAGAGAGAGTGGGTGAGAGAATGAGTGTGAGAGAGAGGGAGAGAGAGGGGAGGAGAGAGAGAACACTCCAGGGATTATTTTTGATTTATATTTATTCTAAACTTTAATATAAATAAAATTAGAATAATTATTTGTTATATGCTTCTAATTTTCAAATTGTTATTGAGTTATTAATAAAAAAATTTAATCTATTAATGTTATTGATAGATGGATTCTCTTTCTATTAATGAAGAAATAAGTGACTTAAAGGATGTAAATATTAATGAAATATTAAGTTCAAACGAGGTGTTTGATGATATAAAAATATACGACTCAACGGTGTAAGTACTTTTATACTAATTATATATATTTATATATTTACATGTTTTTACAAATCATTTATTCAATAGAGAGATTATTGGATATGTAGACCGTATTGAGGCATCTCGTTTCGTTGGAAACAAACAACAATACAAAATATACAAGTTTCTTTTAAACAACGGAACTGGTAAACGAGTCCAAATCATAGCATGGAATGATGAAATAGCACAATTAGAAGATAAAATTCTACCGAATTATGTAAGTAGACAATTTTTCTTTCTATTCTGCGTAATGTTTACATACGATTATTATGTTATACAATATTATTGTATTATCTTTAACTTAAACTTTAAATTTATTTTTATAGATTATACACTTACAAAGAGATGACGCAACCTGTTTCATCGATTTCAACACGAGTCATAGCACACTCGATAGCTATGATGCCGTGTATAAACGCCCTAACATAATATGCGTGAATGCGTCTTTGTTTACGAGTAATTTGCAGTTAAAGTTTGGCTCGCGGAGCCGTGCCATACATAGGGCGCAAGTTACGACACTCTTTCACGAAGCGGCGTGGTTGATTGTGAGCAGACAGAGGCTCCCGCGCCGTAAACACTTTTGCGCCGACGACGGCGTTCAAGTCCCGCCGACGACTGGTTCGCTTTTTTTTTCCGTACGTAAAGACATGTAATAAATATTTTTATATTGCTCTTATGTATAATTACTTTTTTTGTTTCTACGCTATTAATCAAGGCTAATTAGGAGAGTCAGGTCTTTCAAATATGAACACAACTTTTTTATTAATTACAATAAAACGTTTTTATCCGTATCAAAACACATACACACACATAAGACAAATATAAGGCACACAAATGAAAGTTACGTGTTATAAAATATGGTCATACAGTCGCAACTCTGCGGATGGAATGCCGTATAAAAGCATGTAAAACATAATAGTTTTTTGCACCAACTGCACGTAATGAACGCATAATTTTTTGCACAAATACATTTTTGACTATGTATAGTTGGTGGAAAACATATTTGATTGACGTTGTAAAATACCTCGCGACTGTCAACAAGACTGGACGCATATCACGAGTATTGGAGCATAAAATTGAAAACTGGTACTGATAACAGATAGTGTGTGAGCGACTGTATACGAATCGCATCAGCGCGAGTGTTCAAATTTATACTTTCGTCGCCGGTATATAAAGAAGGACAGTTTTGTATACGCTTTATAATGATTTTGACCTGTCTATATGTATAGAAATAAACATCACACGGTTGACAAATTGGCGTACATTTTAGTGGTATTATTTGTAGGTTACACGTTGGCCTATTGTTATTATCGCGAAATATTTCGTTATACATATGGATATTCTTTTGTCCTCCCCAAGAATCAACAAGAAATAAAAACTGATGATTACCAACGTACAGCTTGAGAACCAGTTTCAAATATTGCTGGTAGAGAGACGTTGTTAATTTCCCTGATTTGGAGCAGACTGGAACAACATTTTTACATAATAGCAATAACGCATCTACCTCTTTCTGTACCTGGTCTCCAAATGTGTCGGAAGTCTCTTGTAAGCAAACGAACACTTTATTTAATAGCTTGCCCGATTGTGTGACAGAATATTGTGCAGTATAAGAGTGAGTCACTTTGTTTAGATCGCCGATATATAATTATATTAATTTTTCGCCAGTATGCGTGTACGTTCGTGCTACATTTAGGCGATATTCGCAGCCCGTTTGGTCAGAATTTATTATGAAATCCGGGTCGTAATCCGGTGATATACTTCTAATTAATTCTTGAAAGTGTACAACGGATTCCATCACAGCTTGCGGTGATATTATTTCTCTTTTTGATAAATATCGAACAACTCGACGGTTAGAAATTTTGTATTCACGTAGAAATGACGTTAACCATGTGTTCGATGCTACAAAGCGGAAAGCTTTGTCATGTTCTTCGCTTTCTTCTCCTTGTTTGTTATATTGAACGCCTGCAGCCATCGCCCACTGTTGAAGGAGTCGTCGTGTAACAAGTTGCCTTTGCTCTCTTGCTTCCGTAAACCGATCATACACATTCCGTTTTATTAATTGCAGCTTATCCCAATAATTTCCACCAGATAAAATGTATTTGCGGAAGCATGCAACTTCACTGTGATAATGCAAATGCTGTTTGAACTTGCTTTGTAACGTACGGAAGCTCCAATTCGGATGTTCGTTTGCGGTCATAACTATTTTCAATTTTACGGCACTAGATCCATCGCTGCAACTTTTTGCAGAGGTTCGTAGTCTTCCGTTCTTTGACTCGTATGAGGCTTGTCCGGAGAAGACTCTTCCATTCTTTGACTCGTATGAGGCTCGTCCGAATAAGACGATTGAACATCTTCCATCGCGTCTTCTTCAATCAATCGCGTCTTCTCCTTCCCATCTAGTTTTCCTACCGAGCCATATATTTTATCGTATTTGTTCTTTATTATTTAATGGAGTAGGCCTACTGGGGAGAGCACTTAAAAAAAACGCATCAGCGATAGTACCTCACAGGTGATGTGGAAATCTATTGCAGTAATCCTTTAATTATACTTTTTTTATGTCATTTTTTCATTATGTTGTAATTATATATATACAGGGTGCACGATTTATCTGAAGACATTGAAATATCTCGAGAACTATGCATTGGATAAAAAAAAGTGGTTAATGAAAGTTGTTAGTCTCGAAGGGGGACATCCATTGATACCAAACTCGACATCCCACCCCACCCCCTGGGGGTGGGGGTTGGGGGCAATTTTGAAATCTTAAATGGAAACTCCCATTTTTATTGCAGATACGGACTCTACGCCACAAAATACGTAAATTTTGTCCGAAACTTTTTTTTTGATGCGTGATAGATGGCGCTGTAATCGCAAAAATTATATTTTCCGCAATTCTCCAGAAATGATCATTGGATTGAGAAATTAAAAATACCTATTCAATATTTTTAAAGAACATAATAAAAGTTATTCCCCCCTCCCCATCCTCGCGGGGTAGGATGGGTGATAACGTTCAAATCTCAAATGGGGACCTACATTTTTCATTGCAGAATTAGATTGTACGTGAAATTTTTATTGAAACAATTTTTTTCATTCGTGATAGATAGCGTTGAATTTTTCCGAGAAACTACTTTTAGCGTTACACAGGAACAACGACGAGGACGTAGTGGTTTTATGTTCCCTTCGGGTGCTTTTTTAATGTGAGTCCCCTTGCCTCTCACTGTTCAATTAATTAGAGTAAGTGTTCGAAATTTTGCACTGCCTTTTATAATAAGCCGTAATTCGCCATATACCCACAGTGGCGCGTCGAGTAGTTCCCTCTTCGATTCGGGTTCCCATTTGAGATTTGAACGTTACCACCCACCCTACCCTGAGAGGATAGGGGGAATAACTTTTATTATGTTCTTTAAAAATATTGAACAGGTATTTTTTATTTCTCAATCCAATGATCATTTCTGGAGAATTGCGGAAAATATAATTTTTTGCGATTACAGCGCCATCTATCATGAATCAAAAAAAAAGTTTCGGACAAAATTTACGTATTTTGTGGCGTAGAATCCGCATCTGCAATAAAAAATGGGGGTTTCTATTTAAGATTTCAAAGTTGCCCCCAACCCCCACCCCCAGGGGGTGGGGTAGGAGGTCGAGTTTGGTATCATTGGATGTCCTCCTTCGAGACTAACAACTTTTATTAACCACTTTTTTTTATCCAATGCATAGTTCTCGAGATATTTCAATGTCTTCAGATAAATCGTGCACCCTGTATATATATGTGTGTATAAAACACATAAACATATATATTTTAAAGCGATTATTAAGGGAGGAAAAAATTATAATTATAATAAAGTACGAGGGTACGCTCCAGCTGACATCTTACGTAGCGACGGGCCTGAGCGATCCGCGATCGTCGCCTCGGCCGCTGAGCGTGGAGCGGAGGAAGGGGAACGGTGGGTGTCACCGCTTGAAATCCGGCCGAAAAGAGCACTTAGTCTTCAGCTCTGTTCTATAAGATCGGACGACAGGAGCCTACATATGTGAGACGGTAATTGAGGGCAATCACCTAATCGGGCCGCCCTGGCGGTGAGCGATGATCTCCAAGTCCTCTTGATTCTCTTGTCCTGGTGGTCGGCTCGGGAGGTCCAAGGGCACAAAACTCGGGGGCGCGAGACCGTCGCACATGCACGCTCTTAACGCTAATTTCTAATTAAGTCGGGGGGGGGCAATTCGGTTCCCCTCCTCCGCAAAGCTCGCGCGATAATCTTCTCCCTCCCAACAAATCTCGCATAGGGACCGAGGGTTCGCACTGTGACGGGCGCCTCAACGGCCGCCACGTCACAACATATATATATATACGAGGGCAGCCTGAAAAGTTTTGAGCCTCAACATGAAGATGGTTCTACTCGTTAAAACCATTCTGGTACTACAATGGTATATGCTTTGAAAGATGACTGTGAAAATTTCAACTATTTTGGACGCTCAGTTATAGTTAGACAGTCGCTTACATCAGTCGATGTCAATTTTTGTAAAAACGGAAAAAATTGAATATCGTGTCGTGAGTAAATTCTTGCATTTGAAAAGCAATACGCATGCGCACGAATTGCATTTCGAATTGGTTGACCACCTACCGTATTCATCAGATCTGGCCCCTAGCGACTTTTTCCGATTTTCATCGAACGAAGAGGTCATCGCATACTTAAACACCTATTTTGCGGAACAAGACGCCAACTACTATTTGGAAGGGTTAAAGAGGTTAGAGCATCGCTGGGAAAAATGTATTGACTTAAAAGGAGACTATGTTGAAAAATAAAACTACATTCGACCGAAAAAATACTTGTTTCTATGTTAGGTTCAAAACTTTTCAATCTGCCCTCATATATAATATCTTTCCATTGCTCACACATTCAATATATTTACCTCGAAGATATTCTATTGCGTCCGTCAACTCTTCTTTCGTAATATCACATTTTGCTAGATTTTGCACATAGCTGATCGTTGCTTCATCTACAAACGTGGTTTCCATTTTTAACACGAGTTTTTCACTGTTCACGTTACGAAGACTGCCCAGAGAATGAAGCGAGCACGTCACAAAACATGAAAATCCCTCTGCGAGAAGGGGAAAGGGAAGAGAGTTCCTTTCCACTTGTAACGGTTCTAACGGCTCTCGGGTTTCTCTCACACAAAATAATCACTGTCTGGCCATTTCTTTCCCATACCATACGAAATATTTATGCGAAATAGATTTACACGAAAAAAACATTTTATCGTAATTAATAAAAAAGTTGTTCATATTTGAAAGATCTGACTCTCCTAATTAGCCTTGATTAATAGCGTAGAAACAAAAAAATGAATTATACATAAGGACAATATAAAAATATTTATTACATGTCTTTACATACGAAAAAAAAACGAACCAGTCGTCGGCGAGACTCGAACGCCGTCGTTGGCGCAAAAGTGTTCGCGGCGCGGGAGCCTCTGTCTGCTTACAATCAACCACGCCGCTTCGTGAAAGAGTGTCGTAACTTGCGCCCTATGTATGGCATGGCTCCGCGAACCAAACTTTAACTGCAAATTACTCGTAAACAAAGACGCATTCACGCATATTATGTAAGGGCGTTTATACACGGCATCATAGCTATCGAGTGTGCTATGACTCGTGTTGAAATCGATGAAACAGGTTGCGTCATCTCCTTGTTAGATGGTGTACAAGCGAGAAGTCCTAGAAATAATCAATTTAATCAAGGAAACGTGCCCTATGAGTTACATTTCAAGACGAACACTGTGTTAAACATTTTAGGTAAATATGAACCGACAAATGAATGGACTCATAGCCCAATGCAAGTTTCGTTAAGTGATGTTTTTGAAACAAGCGGATACATATGTAAGTAATATATACACAAACAAACATATGTACGCATACTTGTTCGCATACATACATGTATAACTTTCGGGCATTTACATATCTAAATTTTCGCTTAGTTTTTTTATCTTGATCAAAATGTCATGATCTTAACGTAGTTTACAGAGCACATTTCTTTGTTTAAACTGTATGCTTCGGAAACTTCTCATTTCTATACCATCCAAATATAAAATCTATAAGAATAAATTTAAATTTAAGTTAAAGATAATATAATAAATAATAATGGTGTGTGCACATTACGCTAGATAGAAAGAAAGGAATCGCCTACTTACATACTTTGTATTAGTTTTTTGTTATTTAGTTTTCTATTTCATCCATGCCACGATTTGTACTTTTTTTCCTATTCCGTTGATTTTACAAAATCTTGTTGTATTTACAAAAATTTCGTTTCTTCTAATTTTGATCAAAGCGAATCAGATAAAAATTTAGGTACATGGAGAAAATTTTGTATTAAATACTATTTTTGTATTACTACTGTATATTATTTTTGTATTAAATACTATATTTATTGTAATCTTTACTCATCTTTATATAAATACGTTGTATTCCACATATAATTCAGGAAGGCAGATTGCCCGGTCGACTTATATACATGCATAGTAAATAAATCACGGCATTTATCGACAGGCATTAGCCTCTTTTTCCATCAAAGTTGCCGTTTTCTATAGGTAGACAACTCGACGTATTGGACTGTATCTGAGTCAAACATTTTTTAGTGTACTATTATAATGACATACTTCATTATAGATCAATAAAGATTACAATATATATAGTAATTTCGTTCAGAATTCCGATATACTATATTTAACAATTTTGTGGTAATATTTACGATAAAATTGTTAAAATATAGTAAAAAAATAATATAATAATAATAACAATAATAATATAATAATAATAACAATAATATCATATATAAATATATGATTTTTTTAATTAAGACTCACTAAAAGCTAAAAAATCTGTTACACAACGCTATTAACAAAGTTACACACACATACATACATATATTTATTTATTATTTATATTTATGTTTCTTTTTAGGTGTGGAAGCATTTATTAAATCAAATTTTTCTGAAGTACACAGCAATCTCATTAATAAAATTATTGGTTGTGGCTCCATTAGTGAAGGGATTTATAAATTAGAAGTACATATTGTAAATTTCAATGATGAAGATTATTCAATTTTAGATATTAATAAGGGAGATAAAGTCCAAATCACAGGCAGCATTAGAGACAAATGTACCTATACTTCTATTACTATATATATACGAGGGTGGTCCGATAAGTACTTAGCCTACAAAAGAAAAACGAAAATTTTGGAAAAGTGGCGATATTTTTCTCAACATAGTCCCCTTTTAGCTCGGTACACTTGACCCAGCGATGCTCCAATTTCTTTAACCCGTCTGAAAAATACGTTTTCTCGAGGTCTGCAAAGTAGGCCTCCGTGGCGGCGATGACCTCCTCATTCGACTCAAATTTCTGCCCGGCGAGTGACTTTTTCAAGTTTGGAAACAAAAGGAAGTCGCACGGGGCCAAATCTGGAGAATACGGTGGATAGGGCAGCAGTTCGTAGCCCAATTCGACCAATTTGACCGTGGCGAGGGCGGAGGTGTGAGCCGGTGCGTTGTCATGGTGGAAGAGGACTTTTTTCTTCGCCAAATGGGGCCGTTTTTTTTGCAATTCGGCGTCGAATCGGCCCAATAATTCGGCATAGTACAGCCCTGTGACCGTTTTGCCCTTCTCCAGGTAGTCGATGTAGATCACACCTTGTGAATCCCAGAAAACGGTGGCCATCACCTTTCCGGCCGATAGGACAGTCTTCGCCTTCTTCGGAGCACGTTCGCCGGGTGAAGTCCACTGTTTCGACTGTTTCTTGGTCTCTGGTGTGTACCAGTGGATCCATGTTTCGTCGACGGTCACGAAACGGCGCAGAAACTCCTTCGGATTGCGCTTAAACAGCGTCAAACACTGCTCTGAAGTGGTCTCACGGTTGCGCTTGTTGTCCGGAGTGAGCAAACGCGGCACCCATCGCGCCGACAGCTTTCTCATGCCCAAAATTTCATGCAGGATATGACCCACGCGGTCTTTTGAGATGCCTACTGTCTCAGCTATCTCGCGCACCTTCAATCGGCGGTCTGCTAATACGAGATCGTGGATTTTTGTCATGTTATCCTCCGTGGTAGCCGTTTTCGGGGCACCTGGGCGTGGCTCATCAAAAACCGACGTGCGACTACGTTGAAACTCGT
The DNA here is from genome assembly GCF_003227715.2 of Harpegnathos saltator. Lineage (NCBI taxonomy): Eukaryota > Metazoa > Arthropoda > Insecta > Hymenoptera > Formicidae > Harpegnathos > Harpegnathos saltator. Next base: position 179,284 of record NW_020230125.1, read on the forward strand.
TAAATCAATTTTTGACGGTCGCCATCGAAGGAGAAGAGTCACCGTACACAACATCCAAGCTCTCTTTAATTTCGCTGCGCGATTTCCCTTCCAAAAACAAGAATCGAATCACCGACCGATATTGCTCTTTTTCCATTTTTCTAAAATCCGTGGACACGCCCGCTTCCACACGCGGTCAAGACAAAACTACGAGTCAGATTCGGCTGAAATTTCGACAGTAGCCGTCTACGAGAATGTACTACACGATAGTAAATTTCTCTTGCGATAGTGACGTCATCGGGCGGTGAGGCTAAGTACTTATCGAACCGCCCTCGTATATATATTTTTTTTATTTCTATATAAAAAAATCTATATAAATAAATTCTATATAAAAAAAAATTTCTATTTAAAATTTTCTGCGTACATTCATAGAATATTTCGTATTATCTGGGATATATGTTATATATATATATATATATTAAAATGTATTAATATTTATATTTACAGTTGATCCGCCTTATTTAGAAGTAAATAATTTGAGCAATATTAGAAAATTACCAGGACGAATATCAACTTTTATTTTAGCGAAAACAAATAAAACAGCCCTGAAGAGAAAATTAGATGCATCTCAAGAAGTAAATATATTGGTTACAATTTAGATATATAGGTTGTCTCATATTTCAGTTCAGTATGACGGCCCAATTTTAATTTTGACCCCTCCCGTCCTAGTTTTAAATCAAGACACTTATCGATAAATATTGGCATATTTTTCCACCAAAGTTGCCGTTTTCTAAATTATCATACGTTCATCAGTTCCGCATCATGATCTGTTAGGAAGTTAAATAACAATAACATTTTGAATAACTTATACCATTTAAATTCATGGCTTTCGTAGCCACACTTTTATATATTTTATAAATACAATGTTATTCGACTTTCTAACAAAACATGATGCGGACCCGTTGAACTTATAATAATTTAGAAAGCGGCAACTTTGTTGGAAAAATGGGCCAATGTCGATAGATATCCTGATTTACCACCCAATCGCGCGCGTCTATGGGCTGACTGAGCAGATAATTCATCGTACTGAAAAAATATATATATATACAGGATGGGTGGTTATAAGTTTACAACCTGAAGTGTACAGGTAGATTACATTAAGACAAACATAAAAGTCCCATACCGTTTACCAAGATTCGCAATAATTATCGAGTTATTAATGACAGAAATCTTGAAGAGTGGGAGCGCGCCGGCATAGATGATTGGAGAAACGTTGCAGCTGTTCAGGCTACGGCGCGGCTCATTTGGCCCAGCAACTGTGGGCGGCGTGCGGCGAGACGTAATTCCGACGAGATAAAACAACGAATAGCCTTGTCCTTCCCCTCGTCTTCCCGCTATGTCGGCGCGTTTCTACTCCTCAGATTTCTGTCATTAATAACTCGATAATTATTGCGAATCTTGCAACACGGTATGGGACTTTTATGTTTATCTTAACCCAATCTACTTTCACACTTCGGGTGGGCAGCTTATAACCGGCCACCCTATAAATGCGCGTTTTCGTCACGCGTTCTCCTCGCGGAGATGATTATCGGTGCTATCCTTTCCACACCACCTAGCGGTAGATAGCATGGCGCGTTTTTTTTATAGTGGTATCCCCAGGAGGCCTAATCCACTGTACATTAATGCATCAATGTAAAAACTGCTCGAAGTGCCGTCCTTCTTCTCGCATACAAAATTTGGCTCTTCGTTTAATATCGCACGTTGCTCGGTGCGTCATTTCCGGCGTGATAGTATTGAAGGCCGCGACAATTGCCTCACGTACTTCTTGTTCTGTACCATCACGCCGCTGTTCGATTAAATTCTTAACGTGACCCCATAAGAAATAATCGAGCACATTAAGGTCAGGAGATCGCGGCGGCCAGGTGATCGGACCACCTCGACCTATCCACCTTTCCGGGAAACGCGTATCTAATATATCTCGCACTTGCCGGCTAAAGTGCGCAGGAGTTCCATCATGTTGAAAGATCAACTCCGCTCGTGCCTGTAGAGGGACGTCCTCGAGTAACCCTGGGAGTTGATTTTTGATAAAATCGGCGTAAATCTCGCCATTAAGCCGAGGTGGCAAAAAGTACGGACCGATCTGAAAATTATGAAATATTAGAAAATCATTGCGAGAAAGAAGTTTCTTCAATCGAATGATACTCACCACTCGGTCCGCAATTACTCCGGCCCAAACATTAATACTCCAGCGGTACTGGAACGCGCCTTCTCGAACGGCGTGTGGATTTTCCTCCTGCCACAATAGGAAATTCCGCGAATTAAACACACCGTTCGGTGTATAGGTCGAGTCGTCCGTCCACAGGATGCGGTCGGGAAATGAAATATCCCGCCGACACTGCATGAGTAAACCTATGCATTTCAATGGTGATTAATATAGTCAATAAACTGGCAGCAAAAGAAATAACTTGTAAAGCCAATACCTTCACAGAAAAAGACGCGCTTCTGCTCATCTGCTGGGAGAAGTTGCTGCACGCGTTGGAAATGATACGGGCGCAGATTGTTCTCCCGTAGCGCCGCACCAAATTGCGCGAGACATCTAATGCAGTCGCTACCTTTCGCGTGCTGTTGGCGGGGTCTCTCTCAAATTCGTGCAAAATGCGCTCTTCATCAGTATTTACATTCTGCACTCTTTCACCTTCTTCTCGTGTATGTCGCAGGACCGATCCCGTCGCCCTTAATCTCGCAATACACGAGACAATTGTGTGTCGAGAGGGTTTGTCGCGCGCGGGAAATCTTTCTGCGTATAAACGTTCCGCGGCAAGTGCATTCTCACCCGCCAAACCGTACGTTATAATACTGTCGGCGTATTCACTCGCGGTGAACATCTTTACACGTTTCTTCCAATAGTTATTTCTTCAGGCTGTATCGCCCAAAATTTACACAAAAAACACTTGGCGTGCCTATGTCACATAATTTATAATGATAATGAATATTTCTGGAAAGTTAATATCTGAAACTTTATAATATACAGGCACATTATTATACATATTATTTTTAAAAAAGGCACGCCAAGTGTTTTTTGTGTAAATTTTAATTTTATTTTTTTTGTACTAATTTTTTTGTAACTAATTTTTTGTGTAATAAAATCTTTTTATTCTTGCTTACAAAATAAAAATTTTGTCATTATTCGCGTCAAAAGGAAACATCAAGAATGTAATATCTTTGCTCCAAATTATTTCTTTGTTTTAACGTTAACTATGTTTTATATATTTTCTCGTTATCAGTTGGCACAAGGTTTTGATTTCACTACTTTTTATTACAATTTATTATAACATTTTACTTAATATATAAGTTATTTTAGTTTGTTTATAATATAATAACATTATACTTAATGTATCCAACTCTTTTTTAGATTGGGATATCTTTTTATTTCAAACTAGTTTCATTTAACTCATTTTTTGTTATATTTTGTATAATTTATTTTTATTTAGCCTATCTATCTGATACTTTTTTTGTAGAAAATAGTTTTAATAATAACATTTGTTATTTTTTGTAACATTTTTAGATTAGTTATTTTGTAAATAAAACATTTTTTATAAAAACATTTGTTCTTGTAAATGTAAAATGATTCCACATAAAGCGCGTGAACTTGGCACCAATTTTTTTACCTTTTTTTTAAAAAAGGTTAGTTTGTTCGGATATCACATCTTTTTCATAAGAATAATATACGTATTATCAAGTAATCTTTTATATCAATAATAATTTAATTTTAAATAAATAATTTATACAAATATAGGAAAACATTTTACATAAATTTGACATAGATTAATATATGCAAATTTACTTAGATAGAGAAAATGTTAATTAGATTTATTCATTACTACGAAAAGTAGAAAAGTCCCACCACCACTCCCGTCGTATTTTATTGATATACAACAGTATATGGCGGTCGTTCTTCCTAATCTTATTACAACATGTTATTTACTATATTTATATATTTATTTACCATTTGTTAGAAGAAAATTATTATTCAATATCAACTTTCTGCAAAAAAAGTATATAAATGTCCTTAGAACCTTTTGGCCATCGCCTCTTTTTAATTTGCATATCGTCAGCTTCGATCCACACATTAGAAGTACCCTCTCTACATATACTTGTATAATGACCATTATCGATACTTGATCCATGGTGAAATATGGCATTCACGACCTTATAAAATTGCCTATTTATTAATACTTTAGTTGTTGGAACAGCACATAAATTAATATTATATATTTTCATTAATTTTCCATCCTGTAATGAAAATATACGTATAACAATTATTTTTTGAGTTAATATTAATTCATTTTTAACCAACATATCACTTTGTATACAACATTCACATAATTCATTAAACGATTGATGCCAATGTGAAAACGTAGCATTTATAAAATCTTGAAGTTTATAACTTTTCTTTTTCAAATCATTAATAAAAATTGAAATAATTATGTTATTATTTGTAGTACATTTTACATTATCACAGGATTTGCACCGACTTATAGTATTTACCTTATATTCTAGTAAACATTTTATATAGTCATATTTGGTACAAAGAGCTATAAGAAATTCGGATGCATCTCGTTTTATGTTACTGGAAAAATACTCTCCTAAACATCGCCGTATCGCATATGTATTTAATTTAGCTACTCCATTTTCATATCGATATGCTAACTTACCTAAAATATTTAGTTTATCAGAAATGAACAATTGTTTTCTAATATCATTTAAATGTAATAAACATTGTAATACTGCATTTGCATAACATGAAACCTTATCTGTGTTTTGAAAACCATTTACAACCCATGTAAAATTTTGTCTAGTTTCTTGATACGGCTCCTGAACAGAAGAAACTATCTTTGGCAATGTCCACAAGACATCTTTTACTTTACGATGACGTTGTTTTGAAATAGTAATCATTGCTTCCTCTGTTTTATACATTTTTTTTAACCGATTATATTCAATAATTGCTTCTTCACTAGCTTTTACTGATGAAGGGTCATAGTTAATTAAATACAATCTCTTTATAGATGTTACTCGCGATAATCCAACATAAACTTGACCACAATTAAATACAGAGTTACCTATATCCATGATAGCATTCTGCAGACTCAGTCCTTGACTTTTATGAATGGTAATTCCATAACTTAGAGATAGTGGGAATTGTTTTCTAATGACATGCTCTATCCATCACTTCAAATTTAACACTTACTCTTTCAATGAAATATTCCATATCTGACGGTAAAAGAATTTTTATTTTTTCTATATCGTTGGTCAATTTATTTTCTACAATTGAAATAACTGTAGCAATTGTACCATTTACAAGACCCAAACTCGCATCAATATTACTCCGTATCATAATTTTTGCTCCAATTTTAATAACAATTTTCTGTGAAAGGCTAGCTGTCCTAGAATTATTATCATCATTATCTGACAATAACTTTAATATTTTTTTTTTAAATATGGAATACATTCAATAATATCTTCAGCAATTAATAATATTTCTTTTGAAGATATACGATGTAACATTGCATCGTTCAGAACATTGCACATGTGACAAGTAGGCAACAAACATACGGTGTCCGGTGGCAAATCATTAATAAAATTACATAATTCATTTAATCTAGACTCAAATGAAATACCTTTGAATGATATTTTCCTATTCTCAAGAATCTTAGAATTAGACTTTGTCAGTAAACCAATTCGAATTTTGGACAATAAATCACGGTAAGATGTGTCTCCTTGTTGACACATATTGATTGTTAATTCGTCACAGTCAAATAACGTAGCCCATAAATTAATAGTACCTAAAGAACCAAGGTATTTATTAATTTTTGCATCTGATAATTGTACGAAAACATAATCCTCGTGTACAGGTGGTAACTGAAGCAAATCTCCAAACAAAAGAATAGGTTTTTGTCCAAACCAACCATCATTACAATCACTAGTGTCAAATATTTCAGATAAACGTAGATGTATATACATTAAAGTTAAATTAGATATCATTGATACTTCATCAATAATGACAAGAACAACATTTTTTAGATCTGCTCTTAAAACTTTCAGCACATGATCGGAAAGTCGTTTATACTTGGGAGTATGACCATGTTCAACAGGCAATTGAAGTAATCTATGAATTGTCAAACCATCAATATTAAACGCTGCTATACCAGTGGGTGCTGCTACAGCAGTATCTTTATTAAGATTCTATCTTATCCAACATTTAATTGTTTTTATTATGAAACTTTTCCCAGTACCACCCTCTCCACTAATATATAATCGTAATACTTTATTTTATCTTACAGTATTAATTACTTTATAAAATACTCTTTTCTGATCAGTATTCAATTTTTCAATCATTTCAGGTACATTAATTTTTTGAGCTAATTTATCACCGAGATCTCTAAAATCTTGCATTGCTTCACCAGCTTCTATATTTTGTATACCTATAGGATTTTCAGAATCATCCTGAGATACGTACTTTTGTGCATCGGCATTTAAACATTGCTCGACTAACTGTTTTGCAGTTTCAAATGCATTTTGCAATTCTTCCAATTTTTCGTGATATTTTAACGCTTCTATAAGATGTAACTTTATATTTTGAAATGATTCAGCATAAGTTTCACATCCGTCTTTAAGATCCTCTAATTTTCGCCAAGGTTTAAACATTAATAGTAGCGAAAAGAAATAATTTTCGGGTTGGATATTAATATCATATCTTTTATGTTTGATAAGATATCCACGTTGTCGCCGTTTCAAATAATTGCCATTACCTATTTTATAATATTCGATGAATTCATTCCGCGGCTTGGTTTTTGTTATATCGTACCACTGTGCAAATTCATAAAGAGACGTACATTCTAATTCTTTAGGTCTATTTGGATAATAATCATCTACCAAAGATGGATAAAATATATTTGTTGATTATTTGTCAAGAGCTTCTATTTCTTTTCGGTTCTTCAATTTTCTAAATCGAATATGATTAACATCTAACCACTTAATAGTCGTATTTAGATCAGTGCCATATAAAGGAATACCTAATAATGTATCAGCAGCTTCGAGTGCTCCACACTCCCTATTATTTGTAAATCGTAGTGCAATGTTCCAAAGACAACCTGCTAATGATTTATTTTCATTATTTTTACTATTAAGAATAACATCGTCAGATAATTCACTCTTTGCCGCTTTATTAAGATATTTAGTGACATACCAAGTAAGCAACGACGATCTTTCTCCAATAAATTGTATGTCCATATTTCCTTCCCAAATAGTAAGAAGGACAGGATTATAATCATTTATATTGACTTCTTCATCGGTTCGAGGGAGATCGTAAAGTCTGCTTCTGTTTTTTAAGTTCTTTCTACCTGCTATTGAACTTGCAACGTCTCTCATAATCAATGTTTCAGTGATAGAACGAGGAAACCCGAAACGACATCTGCGAATCATTTTACGTCCCACTTTTTTAGAACGGAGACAATAATCATTATGTTTATGTCGTTGATGGGTGTTGACCCGTCTATATAATAATGGTGCAATATTTTTATTAGGCATTTTACAAGTTATGTATTGTAAAATGAATTTGGAGACTTCTTCGTTAGAGGATTGGCCGAGAATAGGCGCATTTTTAATCCAGATTAATAAATGAAAATGTTGTATACCTCTACCTTGATATTCTCGTCTCCAAAAATAATGTGTTACTTTTCCAATCGGGTTATCCAATGAAGTAATAAAATCAAGCATTGCTCTGAATTTATTATCAAGAAACCTTGAAGTTGATACGGGAGCCTTAGCAACAAATACACTAATACTGGACGTATCGTCAGACCATCCATTTACTTCACAAATGTAGTTTCCTAAATCTTCCCATAACCGCTCACTAGGACTTAATGTTAAAAACCATGTCGCAGGTCCATAATGTTGTGTCATACAAGTTAAATCGCTTCTCGGTCTGTACCAATATTGTTCCGTATTTCGAAGCGTAGAAAATATTGTATTTAAATTAGATTCTAATAATTCTTTCGACATTGCTTCTAAATATTCTCCAGCTGTATAACGATCGCGTTGATTAATTATTTTCATTTTATGGTAAATTCCACGACTTAGTTGACGCATATTTGCATTGTTTAATAAATAAAATAAGTATTGTTGATTTAATCTATATTGTGGGTGTTTAGAAGTTAAACGACATTTAATAAATTCATAATCATGAAGTTTGACTTGTCTATTTTCACGCTGCCCATTAATGCCAAAAGGATATAAATCCGGAAAACACAACAAATCTAAATATTTTTCCCGATTATCTAATGGTAAATCTTGAATTTTTAACATTTGATACAAAGCTGTTGCCGTTATATTTACTCTCTTTTCATATAAAAGATATATAGTATATTGTTCGTAATAATTATTATCTTCATCAATAACTTGAGTTAACATTGGCTGACGTTCATCATTCAATATAATATCTGTATCTTCATCTGTTTCCTGTATCTCCTGTATTTCAAACTCTGGATTATTTAATTTATCTGAGAAAAATTCATTATGAGTATTTGGTAGCACAATGTGAAAATATAAAGAGTTATTTTCTTTTAACCATATTAAAGCTTCAAAAACTTTTTTAAAACTCACCATTTCTTCCCAAACAATTTTTGATTTTGTCGGAATATCTCTAACTAAAATATATAATTCATGATTAATATTTATTGGATCAGTGTTAGAACATATTTTATTAAATGTTTCTTGTAAAGGAAGTGGCAAATGAAATGTTCTACCCTTTACTTTTTGTTTCATTTGTCTTTGAGGTAGCTTTTTGTTAATAACAGTACCCATTTTAACAATAGTTTGAAACGCTTTAGCTCTTTGTATAAGTATCTTTTCGAATGTGTTAAGAGAGGATATTACTTCAGGCACATCATGAACGAGAAGATTATTTAAAATGCAACGTGCAGGCATTAGACCATCACGAATTTTTTTTATACAATACATACATATATACTGCGGATTGATATTATATTTTTTGGCATGTGCCATTAAATCCCTCTAAATTAGATTGTTTATTGGAATTCGAAGTTTGCTGATGTCACGAATATTTCTTCTATAACAAAACTTTTCGCATGATAAGCAAATACTCCGCGGCACATCAATTGAACGTTTGGTGAAAGCATTAAACGCACGAAAATATTTTGAAATAACATCGTCATCACTGAGCATTATATTGCTTTATTGATATTTATACGCATCTAATTTTTCTTGTGCTGAAGTTAAAATTTTTTCCAATTCATGTATGTCCGAGGAATTTAATGCTATATCTATATTTTGCATCTTTCGATAAATATATGACAGTTGATATACTAAACGCTTAATATGTCTAACTTTGGAAAATGAGGCGATAATAATTGAATCGGAAGAGACATCGCCTTGCAAAGAGATGGATTAATATAGCAGCTATGCGTATGGCCTAATTTTGCACTTGACATTTTTAATGTACATTGATTAATAAGTTTTAGTAGTCTCGGTACATTCCTTAAAGTACATGTATTCACAATTTCAAGAAATTTTTGGTAACGTAAAATCAAATATGGATCAATCTTACAAAAAGTGCTGCACAACCATGATTTTTTTCGCGCTGCTATTAAAGGTAACACGTTTACAACCTGTCCTTCGGCATTCATTATCAGAGATTCTGGTAAATTAATTTTTGTGGTATGTGCTTCAATAAAATAATTTTCAGACGAAGCAGTATGTTTATAATCACCGCATAGTGCGTGTAATTTTTCAATCATCTGTAGAACATTCAGTAACAAGTTGTTAAAATATTTCTGATTTCCTTTTAAACGAAGCTAAGATACTATAAATGTTCGAATATATTCATTCCTG